>NW_027479955.1:0-51280 GCF_051014685.1 Ptiloglossa arizonensis
GCCTAGGGGAAAACTATACATACCGTTGTAATCGGGCGAGTTTCTACTTTCAGAAGCAACAGAAATCATGCGGATTGGTCAATCCGTTCGCGAGATATGGCCGTTTTGATGTAAGAAACGCTTGAGAAACTCAAAATTTTCGCAGTTCTGATGCTCGAAACGAATAACTAGAACGGCCTAGGGGAAAAGTGCGCATACCGTTGTAATCGGGCGAGTTTCTACTTTCAGAAGCAACAGAAATTTTGCGGATTGGTCAATCCGTTCGCGAGATATTGTAGTTTGGAGGTAAGAAACGCTAGAGAAACTCAAAATTTGCTCAGTTCTGATGCTTGAAACGAATAACTAGAACGGCCTAGGGGAAAAGTACGCATACCGTTGTAATCGGGCGAGTTTCTACTTTCAGATGCAACAGAAATTTTGCGGATTGGTCAATCCGTTCGCGAGATAGGGCAGTTTGGAAGCAAGAAACGCTTGAGAAACTCAAAATTTTCGCAGTTCTGATGCTCGAAACGAATAACTAGAACCGCCTAGGGGAAAAGTGCGCATACCGTTGTAATCGGGCGAGTTTCTACATTCAGATGCAACAGAAATCATGCGGATTGGTCAATCCGTTCGTGAGATATGGCCATTTTCATGTAAGAAACGCTTGAGAAACTCAAAATTTGCTCAGTTCTGATGCTCGAAACGAATAACTAGAACGGCCTAGGGGAAAAGCACGCATACCGTTGTAATCGGGCGAGTTTCTATTTTCAGATGCAACAGAAATTTTGCGGATTGGTCAATCCGTTCGCGAGATATGGCAGTTTGGAGGTAAGAAACGCTTGAGAAACTCAAAATTTTCGCCGTTCTGATGCTCGAAACGAATAAGTAGAACGGCCTAGGGGAAAAGTGCGCATACCGTTGTAATCGGGCGAGTTTCTACTTTCAGATGCAACAGAAATCATGCGGATTGGTCAATCCGTTCGCGAGATATGGCCGTTTCGATGTAAGAAACGCTTGAGAAACTCAAAATTTTCGCAGTTCTGATGCTCGAAACGAATAACTAGAACGGCCTAGGGGAAAAGTACGCATACCGTTGTAATCGGGCGAGTTTCTACTTTCAGATGCAACAGAAATTTTGCGGATTGGTCAATCCGTTCGCGAGATATGGCAGTTTGGAAGTAAGAAACGCTTGAGAAACTCAAAATTTGCGCAGTTCTGATGCTCGAAACGAATAACTAGAACGGCCTAGGGGAAAAGTGCGCATACCGTTGTAATCGGGCGAGTTTCTACTTTCAGAAGCAACAGAAATCATGCGGATCGGTCAATCCGTTCGCGAGATATGGCAGTTTGGATGTAAGAAACGCTTGAGAAACTCAAAATTTTCGCAGTTCTGATGCTCGAAACGAATAACTAGAACCGCCTAGGGGAAAAGTGCGCATACCGTTGTAATCGGGCGAGTTTCTACTTTCAGATGCAACAGAAATCATGCGGATTGGTCAATCCGTTCGCGAGATATGGCCGTTTCGATGTAAGAAACGCTTGAGAAACTCATAATTTTCGCAGTTCTGATGCTCGAAACGAATAACTGGGACGGCCTAGGGGAAAACTATACTTACCGTTGTAATCGGGCGAGTTTCTACTTTCAGAAGCAACAGAAATCATGCGGATTGGTCAATCCTTTCGCGAGATATGGCCGTTTGGATGTGAGAAACGCTTGAGAAACTCAAAATTTGCTCAGTTCTGATGCTCGAAACGAATAACTAGAACGGCCTAGGGGAAAAGCACGCATACCGTTGTAATCGGGCGAGTTTCTACATTCAGATGCAACAGAAATTTTGCGGATCGGTCAATCCGTTCGCGAGATATGGCAGTTTGGATATAAGAAACGCTTGAGAAACTCAAAATTTTCGCAGTTCTGATGCTCGAAACGAATAACTAGAACCGCCTAGGGGAAAAGTGCGCATACCGTTGTAATCGGGCGAGTTTCTACTTTCAGATGCAACAGAAATCATGCGGATTGGTCAATCCGTTCGCGAGATATGGCCGTTTCGGTGTAAGAAACGCTTGAGAAACTCAAAATTTTCGCAGTTCTGATGCTCGAAACGAATAACTGGGACGGCCTAGGGGAAAACTATACATACCGTTGTAATCGGGCGAGTTTCTACTTTCAGAAGCAACAGAAATCATGCGGATTGGTCAATCCGTTCGCGAGATATGGCCGTTTTGATGTAAGAAACGCTTGAGAAACTCAAAATTTTCGCAGTTCTGATGCTCGAAACGAATAACTAGAACGGCCTAGGGGAAAAGTGCGCATACCGTTGTAATCGGGCGAGTTTCTACTTTCAGAAGCAACAGAAATTTTGCGGATTGGTCAATCCGTTCGCGAGATATTGTAGTTTGGAGGTAAGAAACGCTAGAGAAACTCAAAATTTGCTCAGTTCTGATGCTTGAAACGAATAACTAGAACGGCCTAGGGGAAAAGTACGCATACCGTTGTAATCGGGCGAGTTTCTACTTTCAGATGCAACAGAAATTTTGCGGATTGGTCAATCCGTTCGCGAGATAGGGCAGTTTGGAAGCAAGAAACGCTTGAGAAACTCAAAATTTTCGCAGTTCTGATGCTCGAAACGAATAACTAGAACCGCCTAGGGGAAAAGTGCGCATACCGTTGTAATCGGGCGAGTTTCTACATTCAGATGCAACAGAAATCATGCGGATTGGTCAATCCGTTCGTGAGATATGGCCATTTTCATGTAAGAAACGCTTGAGAAACTCAAAATTTGCTCAGTTCTGATGCTCGAAACGAATAACTAGAACGGCCTAGGGGAAAAGCACGCATACCGTTGTAATCGGGCGAGTTTCTATTTTCAGATGCAACAGAAATTTTGCGGATTGGTCAATCCGTTCGCGAGATATGGCAGTTTGGAGGTAAGAAACGCTTGAGAAACTCAAAATTTTCGCCGTTCTGATGCTCGAAACGAATAAGTAGAACGGCCTAGGGGAAAAGTGCGCATACCGTTGTAATCGGGCGAGTTTCTACTTTCAGATGCAACAGAAATCATGCGGATTGGTCAATCCGTTCGCGAGATATGGCCGTTTCGATGTAAGAAACGCTTGAGAAACTCAAAATTTTCGCAGTTCTGATGCTCGAAACGAATAACTAGAACGGCCTAGGGGAAAAGTACGCATACCGTTGTAATCGGGCGAGTTTCTACTTTCAGATGCAACAGAAATTTTGCGGATTGGTCAATCCGTTCGCGAGATATGGCAGTTTGGAAGTAAGAAACGCTTGAGAAACTCAAAATTTGCGCAGTTCTGATGCTCGAAACGAATAACTAGAACGGCCTAGGGGAAAAGTGCGCATACCGTTGTAATCGGGCGAGTTTCTACTTTCAGAAGCAACAGAAATCATGCGGATCGGTCAATCCGTTCGCGAGATATGGCAGTTTGGATGTAAGAAACGCTTGAGAAACTCAAAATTTTCGCAGTTCTGATGCTCGAAACGAATAACTAGAACCGCCTAGGGGAAAAGTGCGCATACCGTTGTAATCGGGCGAGTTTCTACTTTCAGATGCAACAGAAATCATGCGGATTGGTCAATCCGTTCGCGAGATATGGCCGTTTCGATGTAAGAAACGCTTGAGAAACTCATAATTTTCGCAGTTCTGATGCTCGAAACGAATAACTGGGACGGCCTAGGGGAAAACTATACATACCGTTGTAATCGGGCGAGTTTCTACTTTCAGAAGCAACAGAAATCATGCGGATTGGTCAATCCTTTCGCGAGATATGGCCGTTTGGATGTGAGAAACGCTTGAGAAACTCAAAATTTGCTCAGTTCTGATGCTCGAAACGAATAACTAGAACGGCCTAGGGGAAAAGCACGCATACCGTTGTAATCGGGCGAGTTTCTACTTTCAGATGCAACAGAAATTTTGCGGATTGGTCAATCCGTTCGCGAGATATGGCAGTTTGGAAGTAAGAAACGCTTGAGAAACTCAAAATTTGCGCAGTTCTGATGCTCGAAACGAATAACTAGAACGGCCTAGGGGAAAAGTGCGCATACCGTTGTAATCGGGCGAGTTTCTACTTTCAGAAGCAACAGAAATCATGCGGATTGGTCAATCCGTTCGCGAGATATGGCCGTTTCGATGTAAGAAACGCTTGAGAAACTCAAAATTTTCGCAGTTCTGATGCTCGAAACGAATAACTGGTACGGCCTAGGGGAAAACTATACATACCGTTGTAATCGGGCGAGTTTCTACATTCAGATGCAACAGAAATTTTGCGGATTGGTCAATCCGTTCGCGAGATATGGCCGTTTTGATGTAAGAAACGCTTGAGAAACTCAAAATTTTCGCAGTTCTGATGCTCGAAACGAATAACTAGAACGGCCTAGGGGAAAAGTGCGCATACCGTTGTAATCGGGCGAGTTTCTACTTTCAGAAGCAACAGAAATTTTGCGGATTGGTCAATCCGTTCGCGAGATATTGTAGTTTGGAGGTAAGAAACGCTAGAGAAACTCAAAATTTGCTCAGTTCTGATGCTTGAAACGAATAACTAGAACGGCCTAGGGGAAAAGTACGCATACCGTTGTAATCGGGCGAGTTTCTACTTTCAGATGCAACAGAAATTTTGCGGATTGGTCAATCCGTTCGCGAGATAGGGCAGTTTGGAAGCAAGAAACGCTTGAGAAACTCAAAATTTTCGCAGTTCTGATGCTCGAAACGAATAACTAGAACCGCCTAGGGGAAAAGTGCGCATACCGTTGTAATCGGGCGAGTTTCTACATTCAGATGCAACAGAAATCATGCGGATTGGTCAATCCGTTCGTGAGATATGGCCATTTTCATGTAAGAAACGCTTGAGAAACTCAAAATTTGCTCAGTTCTGATGCTCGAAACGAATAACTAGAACGGCCTAGGGGAAAAGCACGCATACCGTTGTAATCGGGCGAGTTTCTATTTTCAGATGCAACAGAAATTTTGCGGATTGGTCAATCCGTTCGCGAGATATGGCAGTTTGGAGGTAAGAAACGCTTGAGAAACTCAAAATTTTCGCCGTTCTGATGCTCGAAACGAATAAGTAGAACGGCCTAGGGGAAAAGTGCGCATACCGTTGTAATCGGGCGAGTTTCTACTTTCAGATGCAACAGAAATCATGCGGATTGGTCAATCCGTTCGCGAGATATGGCCGTTTCGATGTAAGAAACGCTTGAGAAACTCAAAATTTTCGCAGTTCTGATGCTCGAAACGAATAACTAGAACGGCCTAGGGGAAAAGTACGCATACCGTTGTAATCGGGCGAGTTTCTACTTTCAGATGCAACAGAAATTTTGCGGATTGGTCAATCCGTTCGCGAGATATGGCAGTTTGGAAGTAAGAAACGCTTGAGAAACTCAAAATTTGCGCAGTTCTGATGCTCGAAACGAATAACTAGAACGGCCTAGGGGAAAAGTGCGCATACCGTTGTAATCGGGCGAGTTTCTACTTTCAGAAGCAACAGAAATCATGCGGATCGGTCAATCCGTTCGCGAGATATGGCAGTTTGGATGTAAGAAACGCTTGAGAAACTCAAAATTTTCGCAGTTCTGATGCTCGAAACGAATAACTAGAACCGCCTAGGGGAAAAGTGCGCATACCGTTGTAATCGGGCGAGTTTCTACTTTCAGATGCAACAGAAATCATGCGGATTGGTCAATCCGTTCGCGAGATATGGCCGTTTCGATGTAAGAAACGCTTGAGAAACTCATAATTTTCGCAGTTCTGATGCTCGAAACGAATAACTGGGACGGCCTAGGGGAAAACTATACATACCGTTGTAATCGGGCGAGTTTCTACTTTCAGAAGCAACAGAAATCATGCGGATTGGTCAATCCTTTCGCGAGATATGGCCGTTTGGATGTGAGAAACGCTTGAGAAACTCAAAATTTGCTCAGTTCTGATGCTCGAAACGAATAACTAGAACGGCCTAGGGGAAAAGCACGCATACCGTTGTAATCGGGCGAGTTTCTACTTTCAGATGCAACAGAAATTTTGCGGATTGGTCAATCCGTTCGCGAGATATGGCAGTTTGGAAGTAAGAAACGCTTGAGAAACTCAAAATTTGCGCAGTTCTGATGCTCGAAACGAATAACTAGAACGGCCTAGGGGAAAAGTGCGCATACCGTTGTAATCGGGCGAGTTTCTACTTTCAGAAGCAACAGAAATCATGCGGATTGGTCAATCCGTTCGCGAGATATGGCCGTTTTGATGTAAGAAACGCTTGAGAAACTCAAAATTGTCGCAGTTCTGATGCTCGAAACGAATAACTGGGACGGCCTAGGGGAAAACTATACATACCGTTGTAATCGGGCGAGTTTCTACTTTCAGATGCAACAGAAATTTTGCGGATCGGTCAATCCGTTCGCGAGATATGGCAGTTTGGATGTAAGAAACGCTTGAGAAACTCAAAATTTTCGCAGTTCTGATGCTCGAAACGAATAACTAGAACCGCCTAGGGGAAAAGTACGCATACCGTTGTAATCGCGCGAGTTTCTACTTTCAGATGCAACAGAAATCTTGCGGATTGGTCTATCCGTTCGCGAGATATGGCAGTTTGGAAGTAAGAAACGCTTGAGAAACTCAAAATTTTCGCAGTTCTGATGCTCGAAACGAATAACTGGTACGGCCTAGGGGAAAACTATACATACCGTTGTAATCGGGCGAGTTTCTACATTCAGATGCAACGGAAATCATGCGGATTGGTCAATCCGTTCGAGAGATATGGCCATTTTCATGTAAGAAGCGCTTGAGAAACTCAAAATTTGCTCAGTTCTGATGCTCGAAACGAATAACTAGAACGGCCTAGGGGAAAAGCACGCATACCGTTGTAATCGGGCGAGTTTCTACTTTCAGATGCAACAGAAATTTTGCGGATTGGTCAATCCGTTCGCGAGATATGGCAGTTTGGAGGTAAGAAACGCTTGAGAAACTCAAAATTTTCGCCGTTCTGATGCTCGAAACGAATAAGTAAAACGGCCTAGGGGAAAAGTGCGCATACCGTTGTAATCGGGCGAGTTTCTACTTTCAGATGCAACGGAAATCATGCGGATTGGTCAATCCGTTCGCGAGATATGGCCGTTTCGATGTAAGAAACGCTTGAGAAACTCAAAATTTTCGCAGTTCTGATGCTCGAAACGAATAACTAGAACGGCCTAGGGGAAAAGTACGCATACCGTTGTAATCGGGCGAGTTTCTACTTTCAGATGCAACAGAAATTTTGCGGATTGGTCAATCCGTTCGCGAGATATGGCAGTTTGGAAGTAAGAAACGCTTGAGAAACTCAAAATTTTCGCTGTTCTGATGCTCGAAACGAATAACTGGGACGGCCTAGGGGAAAACTATACATACCGTTGTAATCGGGCGAGTTTCTACTTTCAGAAGCAACAGAAATCATGCGGATTGGTCAATCCGTTCGCGAGATATGGCCGTTTCGATGTAAGAAACGCTTGAGAAACTCAAAATTTTCGCAGTTCTGATGCTCGAAACGAATAACTGGTACGGCCTAGGGGAAAACTATACATACCGTTGTAATCGGGCGAGTTTCTACATTCAGATGCAACAGAAATCATGCGGATTGGTCAATCCGTTCGCGAGATATGGCCATTTTCATGTAAGAAACGCTTGACAAACTCAAAATTTGCTCAGTTCTGATGCTCGAAACGAATAACTAGAACGGCCTAGGGGAAAAGCACGCATACCGTTGTAATCGGGCGAGTTTCTACTTTCAGATGCAACAGAAATTTTGCGGATTGGTCAATCCGTTCGCGAGATATGGCAGTTTGGAGGTAAGAAACGCTTGAGACTCTAAATTTTCGCCGTTCTGATGCTCGAAACGAATAAGTAGAACGGCCTAGGGGAAAAGTGCGCATACCGTTGTAATCGGGCGAGTTTCTACTTTCAGATGCAACAGAAATCATGCGGATTGGTCAATCCGTTCGCGAGATATGGCCGTTTCGATGTAAGAAACGCTTGAGAAACTCAAAATTTTCGCAGTTCTGATGCTCGAAACGAATAACTATAACGGCCTAGGGGAAAAGTACGCATACCGTTGTAATCGGGCGAGTTTCTACTTTCAGATGCAACAGAAATTTTGCGGATTGGTCATTCCGTTCGCGAGATATGGCAGTTTGGAAGTAAGAAACGCTTGAGAAACTCAAAATTTGCGCAGTTCTGATGCTCGAAACGAATAACTAGAACGGCCTAGGGGAAAAGTGCGCATACCGTTGTAATCGGGCGAGTTTCTACTTTCAGATGCAACAGAAATTTTGCGGATGGGTCAATCCGTTCGCGAGATATGGCAGTTTGGATGTAAGAAACGCTTGAGAAACTCAAAATTTTCGCAGTTCTGATGCTCGAAACGAATAACTAGAACCGCCTAGGGGAAAAGTGCGCATACCGTTGTAATCGGGCGAGTTTCTACTTTCAGATGCAACAGAAATCATGCGGATGGGTCAATCCGTTCGCGAGATATGGCCGTTTCGATGTAAGAAACGCTTGAGAAACTCAAAATTTTCGCAGTTCTGATGCTCGAAACGAATAACTGGGACGGCCTAGGGGAAAACTATACATACCGTTGTAATCGGGCGAGTTTCTACTATCAGAAGCAACAGAAATCATGCGGATTGGTCAATCCGTTCGCGAGATATGGCCGTTTTGATGTAAGAAACGCTTGAGAAACTCAAAATTTTCGCAGTTCTGATGCTCGAAACGAATAACTAGAACGGCCTAGGGGAAAAGTGCGCATACCGTTGTAATCGGGCTAGTTTCTACTTTCAGAAGCAACAGAAATTTTGCGGATTGGTCAATCCGTTCGCGAGATATTGTAGTTTGGAGGTAAGAAACGCTAGAGAAACTCAAAATTTGCTCAGTTCTGATGCTTGAAACGAATAACTAGAACGGCCTAGGGGAAAAGTACGCATACCGTTGTAATCGGGCGAGTTTCTACTTTCAGATGCAACAGAAATTTTGCGGATTGGTCAATCCGTTCGCGAGATAGGGCAGTTTGGAAGCAAGAAACGCTTGAGAAACTCAAAATTTTCGCAGTTCTGATGCTCGAAACGAATAACTAGAACCGCCTAGGGGAAAAGTGCGCATACCGTTGTAATCGGGCGAGTTTCTACATTCAGATGCAACAGAAATCATGCGGATTGGTCAATCCGTTCGCGAGATATGGCCATTTTCATGTAAGAAACGCTTGAGAAACTCAAAATTTGCTCAGTTCTGATGCTCGAAACGAATAACTAGAACGGCCTAGGGGAAAAGCACGCATACCGTTGTAATCGGGCGAGTTTCTATTTTCAGATGCAACAGAAATTTTGCGGATTGGTCAATCCGTTCGCGAGATATGGCAGTTTGGAGGTAAGAAACGCTTGAGAAACTCAAAATTTTCGCCGTTCTGATGCTCGAAACGAATAAGTAGAACGGCCTAGGGGAAAAGTGCGCATACCGTTGTAATCGGGCGAGTTTCTACTTTCAGATGCAACAGAAATCATGCGGATTGGTCAATCCGTTCGCGAGATATGGCCGTTTCGATGTAAGAAACGCTTGAGAAACTCAAAATTTTCGCAGTTCTGATGCTCGAAACGAATAACTAGAACGGCCTAGGGGAAAAGTACGCATACCGTTGTAATCGGGCGAGTTTCTACTTTCAGATGCAACAGAAATTTTGCGGATTGGTCAATCCGTTCGCGAGATATGGCAGTTTGGAAGTAAGAAACGCTTGAGAAACTCAAAATTTGCGCAGTTCTGATGCTCGAAACGAATAACTAGAACGGCCTAGGGGAAAAGTGCGCATACCGTTGTAATCGGGCGAGTTTCTACTTTCAGAAGCAACAGAAATCATGCGGATCGGTCAATCCGTTCGCGAGATATGGCAGTTTGGATGTAAGAAACGCTTGAGAAACTCAAAATTTTCGCAGTTCTGATGCTCGAAACGAATAACTAGAACCGCCTAGGGGAAAAGTGCGCATACCGTTGTAATCGGGCGAGTTTCTACTTTCAGATGCAACAGAAATCATGCGGATTGGTCAATCCGTTCGCGAGATATGGCCGTTTCGATGTAAGAAACGCTTGAGAAACTCATAATTTTCGCAGTTCTGATGCTCGAAACGAATAACTGGGACGGCCTAGGGGAAAACTATACATACCGTTGTAATCGGGCGAGTTTCTACTTTCAGAAGCAACAGAAATCATGCGGATTGGTCAATCCTTTCGCGAGATATGGCCGTTTGGATGTAAGAAACGCTTGAGAAACTCAAAATTTGCTCAGTTCTGATGCTCGAAACGAATAACTAGAACGGCCTAGGGGAAAAGCACGCATACCGTTGTAATCGGGCGAGTTTCTACTTTCAGATGCAACAGAAATTTTGCGGATTGGTCAATCCGTTCGCGAGATATGGCAGTTTGGAAGTAAGAAACGCTTGAGAAACTCAAAATTTGCGCAGTTCTGATGCTCGAAACGAATAACTAGAACGGCCTAGGGGAAAAGTGCGCATACCGTTGTAATCGGGCGAGTTTCTACTTTCAGAAGCAACAGAAATCATGCGGATTGGTCAATCCGTTCGCGAGATATGGCCGTTTTGATGTAAGAAACGCTTGAGAAACTCAAAATTTTCGCAGTTCTGATGCTCGAAACGAATAACTGGGACGGCCTAGGGGAAAACTATACATACCGTTGTAATCGGGCGAGTTTCTACTTTCAGATGCAACAGAAATTTTGCGGATCGGTCAATCTGTTCGCGAGATATGGCAGTTTGGATGTAAGAAACGCTTGAGAAACTCAAAATTTTCGCAGTTCTGATGCTCGAAACGAATAACTAGAACAGCCTAGGGGAAAAGTACGCATACCGTTGTAATCGCGCGAGTTTCTACTTTCAGATGCAACAGAAATCTTGCGGATTGGTCAATCCGTTCGCGAGATATGGCAGTTTGGAAGTAAGAAACGCTTGAGAAACTCAAAATTTTCGCAGTTCTGATGCTCGAAACGAATAACTGGTACGGCCTAGGGGAAAACTACACATACCGTTGTAATCGGGCGAGTTTCTACATTCAGATGCAACAGAAATCATGCGGATTGGTCAATCCGTTCGCGAGATATGGCCATTTTCATGTAAGAAGCGCTTGAGAAACTCAAAATTTGCTCAGTTCTGATGCTCGAAACGAATAACTAGAACGGCCTAGGGGAAAAGCACGCATACCGTTGTAATCGGGCGAGTTTCTACTTTCAGATGCAACAGAAATTTTGCGGATTGGTCAATCCGTTCGCGAGATATGGCAGTTTGGAGGTAAGAAACGCTTGAGAAACTCAAAATTTTCGCCGTTCTGATGCTCGAAACGAATAAGTAAAACGGCCTAGGGGAAAAGTGCGCATACCGTTGTAATCGGGCGAGTTTCTACTTTCAGATGCAACGGAAATCATGCGGATTGGTCAATCCGTTCGCGAGATATGGCCGTTTCGATGTAAGAAACGCTTGAGAAACTCAAAATTTTCGCAGTTCTGATGCTCGAAACGAATAACTAGAACGGCCTAGGGGAAAAGTACGCATACCGTTGTAATCGGGCGAGTTTCTACTTTCAGATGCAACAGAAATTTTGCGGATTGGTCAATCCGTTCGCGAGATATGGCAGTTTGGAAGTAAGAAACGCTTGAGAAACTCAAAATTTTCGCTGTTCTGATGCTCGAAACGAATAACTGGGACGGCCTAGGGGAAAACTATACATACCGTTGTAATCGGGCGAGTTTCTACTTTCAGATGCAACAGAAATTTTGCGGATTGGTCAATCCGTTCGCGAGATAGGGCAGTTTGGAAGCAAGAAACGCTTGAGAAACTCAAAATTTTCGCAGTTCTGATGCTCGAAACGAATAACTAGAACCGCCTAGGGGAAAAGTGCGCATACCGTTGTAATCGGGCGAGTTTCTACATTCAGATGCAACAGAAATCATGCGGATTGGTCAATCCGTTCGCGAGATATGGCCATTTTCATGTAAGAAACGCTTGAGAAACTCAAAATTTGCTCAGTTCTGATGCTCGAAACGAATAACTAGAACGGCCTAGGGGAAAAGCACGCATACCGTTGTAATCGGGCGAGTTTCTATTTTCAGATGCAACAGAAATTTTGCGGATTGGTCAATCCGTTCGCGAGATATGGCAGTTTGGAGGTAAGAAACGCTTGAGAAACTCAAAATTTTCGCCGTTCTGATGCTCGAAACGAATAAGTAGAACGGCCTAGGGGAAAAGTGCGCATACCGTTGTAATCGGGCGAGTTTCTACTTTCAGATGCAACGGAAATCATGCGGATTGGTCAATCCGTTCGCGAGATATGGCCGTTTCGATGTAAGAAACGCTTGAGAAACTCAAAATTTTCGCAGTTCTGATGCTCGAAACGAATAACTAGAACGGCCTAGGGGAAAAGTACGCATACCGTTGTAATCGGGCGAGTTTCTACTTTCAGATGCAACAGAAATTTGCGATTGGTCAATCCGTTCGCGAGATATGGCAGTTTGGAAGTAAGAAACGCTGAGAAACTCAAAATTTTCGCTGTTCTGATGCTCGAAACGAATAACTAGGGACGGCCTAGGGGAAAACTATACATACCGTTGTAATCGGGCGAGTTTCTACTTTCAGATGCAACAGAAATTTTGCGGATTGGTCAATCCGTTCGCGAGATAGGGCAGTTTGGAAGCAAGAAACGCTTGAGAAACTCAAAATTTTCGCAGTTCTGATGCTCGAAACGAATAACTAGAACCGCCTAGGGGAAAAGTGCGCATACCGTTGTAATCGGGCGAGTTTCTACATTCAGATGCAACAGAAATCATGCGGATTGGTCAATCCGTTCGCGAGATATGGCCATTTTCATGTAAGAAACGCTTGAGAAACTCAAAATTTGCTCAGTTCTGATGCTCGAAACGAATAACTAGAACGGCCTAGGGGAAAAGCACGCATACCGTTGTAATCGGGCGAGTTTCTATTTTCAGATGCAACAGAAATTTTGCGGATTGGTCAATCCGTTCGCGAGATATGGCAGTTTGGAGGTAAGAAACGCTTGAGAAACTCAAAATTTTCGCCGTTCTGATGCTCGAAACGAATAAGTAGAACGGCCTAGGGGAAAAGTGCGCATACCGTTGTAATCGGGCGAGTTTCTACTTTCAGATGCAACAGAAATCATGCGGATTGGTCAATCCGTTCGCGAGATATGGCCGTTTCGATGTAAGAAACGCTTGAGAAACTCAAAGTTTTCGCAGTTCTGATGCTCGAAACGAATAACTAGAACGGCCTAGGGGAAAAGTACGCATACCGTTGTAATCGGGCGAGTTTCTACTTTCAGATGCAACAGAAATTTTGCGGATTGGTCAATCCGTTCGCGAGATATGGCAGTTTGGAAGTAAGAAACGCTTGAGAAACTCAAAATTTGCGCAGTTCTGATGCTCGAAACGAATAACTAGAACGGCCTAGGGGAAAAGTGCGCATACCGTTGTAATCGGGCGAGTTTCTACTTTCAGAAGCAACAGAAATCATGCGGATCGGTCAATCCGTTCGCGAGATATGGCAGTTTGGATGTAAGAAACGCTTGAGAAACTCAAAATTTTCGCAGTTCTGATGCTCGAAACGAATAACTAGAACCGCCTAGGGGAAAAGTGCGCATACCGTTGTAATCGGGCGAGTTTCTACTTTCAGATGCAACAGAAATCATGCGGATTGGTCAATCCGTTCGCGAGATATGGCCGTTTCGATGTAAGAAACGCTTGAGAAACTCATAATTTTCGCAGTTCTGATGCTCGAAACGAATAACTGGGACGGCCTAGGGGAAAACTATACATACCGTTGTAATCGGGCGAGTTTCTACTTTCAGAAGCAACAGAAATCATGCGGATTGGTCAATCCTTTCGCGAGATATGGCCGTTTGGATTTAAGAAACGCTTGAGAAACTCAAAATTTGCTCAGTTCTGATGCTCGAAACGAATAACTAGAACGGCCTAGGGGAAAAGCACGCATACCGTTGTAATCGGGCGAGTTTCTACTTTCAGATGCAACAGAAATTTTGCGGATTGGTCAATCCGTTCGCGAGATATGGCAGTTTGGAAGTAAGAAACGCTTGAGAAACTCAAAATTTGCGCAGTTCTGATGCTCGAAACGAATAACTAGAACGGCCGAGGGGAAAAGTGCGCATACCGTTGTAATCGGGCGAGTTTCTACTTTCAGAAGCAACAGAAATCATGCGGATTGGTCAATCCGTTCGCGAGATATGGCCGTTTTGATGTAAGAAACGCTTGAGAAACTCAAAATTTTCGCAGTTCTGATGCTCGAAACGAATAACTGGGACGGCCTAGGGGAAAACTATACATACCGTTGTAATCGGGCGAGTTTCTACTTTCAGATGCAACAGAAATTTTGCGGATCGGTCAATCCGTTCGCGAGATATGGCAGTTTGGATGTAAGAAACGCTTGAGAAACTCAAAATTTTCGCAGTTCTGATGCTCGAAACGAATAACTAGAACCGCCTAGGGGAAAAGTACGCATACCGTTGTAATCGGGCGAGTTTCTACTTTCAGATGCAACAGAAATTTTGCGGATTGGTCAATCCGTTCGCGAGATATGGCAGTTTGGAGGTAAGAAACGCTTGAGAAACTCAAAATTTTCGCCGTTCTGATGCTCGAAACGAATAAGTAAAACGGCCTAGGGGAAAAGTGCGCATACCGTTGTAATCGGGCGAGTTTCTACTTTCAGATGCAACGGAAATCATGCGGATTGGTCAATCCGTTCGCGAGATATGGCCGTTTCGATGTAAGAAACGCTTATGAAACTCAAAATTTTCGCAGTTCTGATGCTCGAAACGAATAACTAGAACGGCCTAGGGGAAAAGTACGCATACCGTTGTAATCGGGCGAGTTTCTACTTTCAGATGCAACAGAAATTTTGCGGATTGGTCAATCCGTTCGCGAGATATGGCAGTTTGGAAGTAAGAAACGCTTGAGAAACTCAAAATTTTCGCTGTTCTGATGCTCGAAACGAATAACTGGGACGGCCTAGGGGAAAACTATACATACCGTTGTAATCGGGCGAGTTTCTACTTTCAGAAGCAACAGAAATCATGCGGATTGGTCAACCCGTTCGCGAGATATGGCCGTTTCGATGTAAGAAACGCTTGAGAAACTCAAAATTTTCGCAGTTCTGATGCTCGAAACGAATAACTGGGACGGCCTAGGGGAAAACTATACATACCGTTGTAATCGGGCGAGTTTCTACTTTCAGATGCAACAGAAATCATGCGGATTGGTCAATCCGTTCGCGAGATATGGCCGTTTTGATGTAAGAAACGCTTGAGAAACTCAAAATTTGCTCAGTTCTGATGCTCGAAACGAATAACTAGAACGGCCTAGGGGAAAAGTACGCATACCGTTGTAATCGGGCGAGTTTCTACTTTCAGATGCAACAGAAATCATGCGGATTGGTCAATCCGTTCGCGAGATATGGCAGTTTGGAAGTAAGAAACGCTTGAGAAACTCAAAATTTTCGCAGTTCTGATGCTCGAAACGAATAACTGGTACGGCCTAGGGGAAAACTATACATACCGTTGTAATCGGGCGAGTTTCTACATTCAGATGCAACAGAAATCATGCGGATTGGTCAATCCGTTCGCGAGATATGGCCATTTTCATGTAAGAAACGCTTGACAAACTCAAAATTTGCTCAGTTCTGATGCTCGAAACGAATAACTAGAACGGCCTAGGGGAAAAGCACGCATACCGTTGTAATCGGGCGAGTTTCTACTTTCAGATGCAACAGAAATTTTGCGGATTGGTCAATCCGTTCGCGAGATATGGCAGTTTGGAAGTAAGAAACGCTTGAGACTCTAAATTTTCGCCGTTCTGATGCTCGAAACGAATAAGTAGAACGGCCTAGGGGAAAAGTGCGCATACCGTTGTAATCGGGCGAGTTTCTACTTTCAGATGCAACAGAAATCATGCGGATTGGTCAATCCGTTCGCGAGATATGGCCGTTTCGATGTAAGAAACGCTTGAGAAACTCAAAATTTTCGCAGTTCTGATGCTCGAAACGAATAACTAGAACGGCCTAGGGGAAAAGTACGCATACCGTTGTAATCGGGCGAGTTTCTACTTTCAGATGCAACAGAAATTTTGCGGATTGGTCAATCCGTTCGCGAGATATGGCAGTTTGGAAGTAAGAAACGCTTGAGAAACTCAAAATTTGCGCAGTTCTGATGCTCGAAACGAATAACTAGAACGGCCTAGGGGAAAAGTGCGCATACCGTTGTAATCGGGCGAGTTTCTACTTTCAGAAGCAACAGAAATCATGCGGATTGGTCAATCCTTTCGCGAGATATGGCCGTTTGGATGTAAGAAACGCTTGAGAAACTCAAAATTTGCGCAGTTCTGATGCTCGAAACGAATAACTAGAACGGCCTAGGGGAAAAGTGCGCATACCGTTGTAATCGGGCGAGTTTCTGCTTTCAGATGCAACAGAAATTTTGCGGATCGGTCAATCCGTTCGCGAGATATGGCAGTTTGGATGTAAGAAACGCTTGAGAAACTCAAAATTTTCGCAGTTCTGATGCTCGAAACGAATAACTAGAACCGCCTAGGGGAAAAGTGCGCATACCGTTGTAATCGGGCGAGTTTCTACTATCAGAAGCAACAGAAATCATGCGGATTGGTCAATCCTTTCGCGAGATATGGCCGTTTGGATGTAAGAAACGCTTGAGAAACTCAAAATTTGCTCAGTTCTGATGCTCGAAACGAATAACTAGAACGGCCTAGGGGAAAAGCACGCATACCGTTGTAATCGGGCGAGTTTCTACTTTCAGATGCAACAGAAATTTTGCGGATTGGTCAATCCGTTCGCGAGATATGGCAGTTTGGAGGTAAGAAACGCTTGAGAAACTCAAAATTTTCGCCGTTCTGATGCTCGAAACGAATAAGTAGAACGGCCTAGGGGAAAAGTGCGCATACCGTTGTAATCGGGCGAGTTTCTACTTTCAGAAGCAACAGAAATCATGCGGATTGGTCAATCCTTTCGCGAGATATGGCCGTTTGGATTTAAGAAACGCTTGAGAAACTCAAAATTTGCTCAGTTCTGATGCTCGAAACGAATAACTAGAACGGCCTAGGGGAAAAGCACGCATACCGTTGTAATCGGGCGAGTTTCTACTTTCAGATGCAACAGAAATTTTGCGGATTGGTCAATCCGTTCGCGAGATATGGCAGTTTGGAAGTAAGAAACGCTTGAGAAACTCAAAATTTGCGCAGTTCTGATGCTCGAAACGAATAACTAGAACGGCCGAGGGGAAAAGTGCGCATACCGTTGTAATCGGGCGAGTTTCTACTTTCAGAAGCAACAGAAATCATGCGGATTGGTCAATCCGTTCGCGAGATATGGCCGTTTTGATGTAAGAAACGCTTGAGAAACTCAAAATTTTCGCAGTTCTGATGCTCGAAACGAATAACTGGGACGGCCTAGGGGAAAACTATACATACCGTTGTAATCGGGCGAGTTTCTACTTTCAGATGCAACAGAAATTTTGCGGATCGGTCAATCCGTTCGCGAGATATGGCAGTTTGGATGTAAGAAACGCTTGAGAAACTCAA
Source organism: Ptiloglossa arizonensis (assembly GCF_051014685.1). NCBI lineage: Eukaryota > Metazoa > Arthropoda > Insecta > Hymenoptera > Colletidae > Ptiloglossa > Ptiloglossa arizonensis. The sequence goes on from NW_027479955.1 coordinate 17,629, forward strand.
AATTTTCGCAGTTCTGATGCTCGAAACGAATAACTAGAACCGCCTAGGGGAAAAGTACGCATACCGTTGTAATCGGGCGAGTTTCTACTTTCAGATGCAACAGAAATTTTGCGGATTGGTCAATCCGTTCGCGAGATATGGCAGTTTGGAGGTAAGAAACGCTTGAGAAACTCAAAATTTTCGCCGTTCTGATGCTCGAAACGAATAAGTAAAACGGCCTAGGGGAAAAGTGCGCATACCGTTGTAATCGGGCGAGTTTCTACTTTCAGATGCAACGGAAATCATGCGGATTGGTCAATCCGTTCGCGAGATATGGCCGTTTCGATGTAAGAAACGCTTATGAAACTCAAAATTTTCGCAGTTCTGATGCTCGAAACGAATAACTAGAACGGCCTAGGGGAAAAGTACGCATACCGTTGTAATCGGGCGAGTTTCTACTTTCAGATGCAACAGAAATTTTGCAGATTGGTCAATCCGTTCGCGAGATATGGCAGTTTGGAAGTAAGAAACGCTTGAGAAACTCAAAATTTTCGCTGTTCTGATGCTCGAAACGAATAACTGGGACGGCCTAGGGGAAAACTATACATACCGTTGTAATCGGGCGAGTTTCTACTTTCAGAAGCAACAGAAATCATGCGGATTGGTCAACCCGTTCGCGAGATATGGCCGTTTCGATGTAAGAAACGCTTGAGAAACTCAAAATTTTCGCAGTTCTGATGCTCGAAACGAATAACTGGGACGGCCTAGGGGAAAACTATACATACCGTTGTAATCGGGCGAGTTTCTACTTTCAGATGCAACAGAAATCATGCGGATTGGTCAATCCGTTCGCGAGATATGGCCGTTTTGATGTAAGAAACGCTTGAGAAACTCAAAATTTGCTCAGTTCTGATGCTCGAAACGAATAACTAGAACGGCCTAGGGGAAAAGTACGCATACCGTTGTAATCGGGCGAGTTTCTACTTTCAGATGCAACAGAAATCATGCGGATTGGTCAATCCGTTCGCGAGATATGGCAGTTTGGAAGTAAGAAACGCTTGAGAAACTCAAAATTTTCGCAGTTCTGATGCTCGAAACGAATAACTGGTACGGCCTAGGGGAAAACTATACATACCGTTGTAATCGGGCGAGTTTCTACATTCAGATGCAACAGAAATCATGCGGATTGGTCAATCCGTTCGCGAGATATGGCCATTTTCATGTAAGAAACGCTTGACAAACTCAAAATTTGCTCAGTTCTGATGCTCGAAACGAATAACTAGAACGGCCTAGGGGAAAAGCACGCATACCGTTGTAATCGGGCGAGTTTCTACTTTCAGATGCAACAGAAATCATGCGGATTGGTCAATCCGTTCGCGAGATATGGCCATTTTCATGTAAGAAACGCTTGACAAACTCAAAATTTGCTCAGTTCTGATGCTCGAAACGAATAACTAGAACGGCCTAGGGGAAAAGCACGCATACCGTTGTAATCGGGCGAGTTTCTACTTTCAGATGCAACAGAAATTTTGCGGATTGGTCAATCCGTTCGCGAGATATGGCAGTTTGGAGGTAAGAAACGCTTGAGACTCTAAATTTTCGCCGTTCTGATGCTCGAAACGAATAAGTAGAACGGCCTAGGGGAAAAGTGCGCATACCGTTGTAATCGGGCGAGTTTCTACTTTCAGATGCAACAGAAATCATGCGGATTGGTCAATCCGTTCGCGAGATATGGCCGTTTCGATGTAAGAAACGCTTATGAAACTCAAAATTTTCGCAGTTCTGATGCTCGAAACGAATAACTAGAACGGCCTAGGGGAAAAGTACGCATACCGTTGTAATCGGGCGAGTTTCTACTTTCAGATGCAACAGAAATTTTGCAGATTGGTCAATCCGTTCGCGAGATATGGCAGTTTGGAAGTAAGAAACGCTTGAGAAACTCAAAATTTTCGCTGTTCTGATGCTCGAAACGAATAACTGGGACGGCCTAGGGGAAAACTATACATACCGTTGTAATCGGGCGAGTTTCTACTTTCAGAAGCAACAGAAATCATGCGGATTGGTCAACCCGTTCGCGAGATATGGCCGTTTCGATGTAAGAAACGCTTGAGAAACTCAAAATTTTCGCAGTTCTGATGCTCGAAACGAATAACTGGGACGGCCTAGGGGAAAACTATACATACCGTTGTAATCGGGCGAGTTTCTACTTTCAGATGCAACAGAAATCATGCGGATTGGTCAATCCGTTCGCGAGATATGGCCGTTTTGATGTAAGAAACGCTTGAGAAACTCAAAATTTGCTCAGTTCTGATGCTCGAAACGAATAACTAGAACGGCCTAGGGGAAAAGTACGCATACCGTTGTAATCGGGCGAGTTTCTACTTTCAGATGCAACAGAAATCATGCGGATTGGTCAATCCGTTCGCGAGATATGGCAGTTTGGAAGTAAGAAACGCTTGAGAAACTCAAAATTTTCGCAGTTCTGATGCTCGAAACGAATAACTGGTACGGCCTAGGGGAAAACTATACATACCGTTGTAATCGGGCGAGTTTCTACATTCAGATGCAACAGAAATCATGCGGATTGGTCAATCCGTTCGCGAGATATGGCCATTTTCATGTAAGAAACGCTTGACAAACTCAAAATTTGCTCAGTTCTGATGCTCGAAACGAATAACTAGAACGGCCTAGGGGAAAAGCACGCATACCGTTGTAATCGGGCGAGTTTCTACTTTCAGATGCAACAGAAATCATGCGGATTGGTCAATCCGTTCGCGAGATATGGCCATTTTCATGTAAGAAACGCTTGACAAACTCAAAATTTGCTCAGTTCTGATGCTCGAAACGAATAACTAGAACGGCCTAGGGGAAAAGCACGCATACCGTTGTAATCGGGCGAGTTTCTACTTTCAGATGCAACAGAAATTTTGCGGATTGGTCAATCCGTTCGCGAGATATGGCAGTTTGGAGGTAAGAAACGCTTGAGACTCTAAATTTTCGCCGTTCTGATGCTCGAAACGAATAAGTAGAACGGCCTAGGGGAAAAGTGCGCATACCGTTGTAATCGGGCGAGTTTCTACTTTCAGATGCAACAGAAATCATGCGGATTGGTCAATCCGTTCGCGAGATATGGCCGTTTCGATGTAAGAAACGCTTGAGAAACTCAAAATTTTCGCAGTTCTGATGCTCGAAACGAATAACTAGAACGGCCTAGGGGAAAAGTACGCATACCGTTGTAATCGGGCGAGTTTCTACTTTCAGATGCTACAGAAATTTTGCGGATTGGTCAATCCGTTCGCGAGATATGGCAGTTTGGAAGTAAGAAACGCTTGAGAAACTCAAAATTTGCGCAGTTCTGATGCTCGAAACGAATAACTAGAACGGCCTAGGGGAAAAGTGCGCATACCGTTGTAATCGGGCGAGTTTCTACTTTCAGAAGCAACAGAAATCATGCGGATTGGTCAATCCTTTCGCGAGATATGGCCGTTTGGATGTAAGAAACGCTTGAGAAACTCAAAATTTGCGCAGTTCTGATGCTCGAAACGAATAACTAGAACGGCCTAGGGGAAAAGTGCGCATACCGTTGTAATCGGGCGAGTTTCTACTTTCAGATGCAACAGAAATTTTGCGGATTGGTCAATCCGTTCGCGAGATAGGGCAGTTTGGAAGCAAGAAACGCTTGAGAAACTCAAAATTTTCGCAGTTCTGATGCTCGAAACGAATAACTAGAAGCGCCTCGGGGAAAAGTGCGCATACCGTTGTAATCGGGCGAGTTTCTACTTTCAGATGCAACAGAAATCATGCGGATTGGTCAATCCGTTCGTGAGATATGGCTGTTTCGATGTAAGAAACACTTGAGAAACTCAAAATTTTCGCAGTTCTGATGCTCGAAACGAATAACTGGGACGGCCTAGGGGAAAACTATACATACCGTTGTAATCGGGCGAGTTTCTACTTTCAGAAGCAACAGAAATCATGCGGATTGGTCAATCCGTTCGCGAGATATGGCCGTTTTGATGTAAGAAACGCTTGAGAAACTCAAAATTTTCGCAGTTCTGATGCTCGAAACGAATAACTAGAACGGCCTAGGGGAAAAGTGCGCATACCGTTGTAATCGGGCGAGTTTCTACTTTCAGAAGCAACAGAAATTTTGCGGATTGGTCAATCCGTTCGCGAGATATTGTAGTTTGGAGGTAAGAAACGCTAGAGAAACTCAAAATTTGCTCAGTTCTGATGCTGGAAACGAATAACTAGAACGGCCTAGTGGAAAAGTACGCATACCGTTGTAATCGGGCGAGTTTCTACTTTCAGATGCAACAGAAATTTTGCGGATTGGTCAATCCGTTCGCGAGATAGGGCAGTTTGGAAGTAAGAAACGCTTGAGAAACTCAAAATTTGCGCAGTTCTGATGCTCGAAACGAATAACTAGAACGTCCTAGGGGAAAAGTGCGCATACCGTTGTAATCGGGCGAGTTTCTACTTTCAGAAGCAACAGAAATCATGCGGATTGGTCAATCCGTTCGCGAGATATGGCCGTTTCGATGTAAGAAACGCTTGAGAAACTCAAAATTTTCGCAGTTCTGATGCTCGAAACGAATAACTGGTACGGCCTAGGGGAAAACTATACATACCGTTGTAATCGGGCGAGTTTCTACATTCAGATGCAACAGAAATCATGCGGATTGGTCAATCCGTTCGCGAGATATGGCCATTTTCATGTAAGAAACGCTTGAGAAACTCAAAATTTGCTCAGTTCTGATGCTCGAAACGAATAACTAGAACGGCCTAGTGGAAAAGCACGCATACCGTTGTAATCGGGCGAGTTTCTAGTTTCAGAAGCAACAGAAATTTTGCGGATTGGTCAATCCGTTCGCGAGATATGGTAGTTTGGAGGTAAGAAACGCTTGAGAAACTCACAATTTGCTCAGTTCTGATGCTCCAAACGAATAACTAGAACGGCCTAGGGGAAAAGCACGCATACCGTTGTAATCGGGCGAGTTTCTACTTTCAGATGCAACAGAAATTTTGCGGATTGGTCAATCCGTTCGCGAGATATGGCAGTTTGGAAGTAAGAAACGCTTGAGAAACTCAAAATTTGCGCAGTTCTGATGCTCGAAACGAATAACTAGAACGGCCTAGGGGAAAAGTGCGCATACCGTTGTAATCGGGCGAGTTTCTACTTTTAGATGCAACAGAAATGTTGCGGATCGGTCAATCCGTTCGCGAGATATGGCAGTTTGGATGTAAGAAACTGTTGAGAAACTCAAAATTTTCGCAGTTCTGATGCTCGAAACGAATAACTGGAACGGCCTAGGGGAAAACTACACATCCGTTGTAATCGGGCGAGACTCTACTTTCAGATGCAACAGAAATTTTGCGGATTGGTCAATCCGTTCGCGAGATATGGCCGTTTGGATGTAAGAAACGTTTGAGAAACTCAAATTTGCGCAGTTCTGATGCTCGAAACGAATAACTAGAACGGCCTAGGGGAAAAGTGCGCATACCGTTGTAATCGGGCGAGTTTCTACTTTCAAATGCAACAGAAATTTTGCGGATCGGTCAACCCGTTCGCGAGATATGGCAGTTTGGATGTAAGAAACGCTTGAGAAACTCAAAATTTTCGCAGTTCTGATGCTCGAAACGAATAACTAGAACGGCCTAGGGGAAAAGTGCGCATACCGTTGTAATCGGGCGAGTTTCTACTTTCAGAAGCAACAGAAATCATGCGGATTGGTCAATCCGTTCGCGAGATATGGCCGTTTCGATGTAAGAAACGCTTGAGAAACTCAAAATTTTCGCAGTTCTGATGCTCGAAACGAATAACTGGGACGGCCTAGGGGAAAACTATACATACCGTTGTAATCGGGCGAGTTTCTACTTTCAGATGCAACAGAAATCATGCGGATTGGTCAATCCGTTCGCGAGATATGGCCGTTTTGATGTAAGAAACGCTTGAGAAACTCAAAATTTTCGCCGTTCTGATGCTCGAAACGAATAATTAGAACGGCCTAGGGGAAAAGTGCGCATACCGTTGTAATCGGGCGAGTTTCTACTTTCAGAAGCAACAGAAATCATGCGGATTGGTCAATCCGTTCGCGAGATATGGCCGTTTCGATGTACGAAACGCTTGAGAAACTCAAAATTTTCGCAGTTCTGATGCTCGAAACGAATAACTGGGACGGCCTAGGGGGAAACTATACATACCGTTGTAATCGGGCGAGTTTCTACTTTCAGATGCAACAGAAATCATGCGGATTGGTCAATCCGTTCGCGAGATATGGCCGTTTCGATGTAAGAAACGCTTGAAAAACTCAAAATTTGCGCAGTTCTGATGCTCGAAACGAATAACTGGGACGGCCTGGGGGAAAACTATACATACCGTTGTAATCGGGCGAGTTTCTACTTTCAGAAGCAACAGAAATCATGCGGATTGGTCAATCCGTTCGCGAGATATGGCCGTTTTGATGTAAGAAACGCTTGAGAAACTAAAAATTTTCGCAGTTCTGATGCTCGAAACGAATAACTGGGACGGCCTAGGGGAAAACTATACATACCGTTGTAATCGAGCGAGTTTCTACTTTCAGATGCAACAGAAATCATGCGGATTGGTCAATCCGTTCGCGAGATATGGCCGCTTCGATGTAAGAAACGCTTGAGAAACTCAAAATTTTCGCAGTTCTGATGCTCGAAACGAATAACTGGGACGGCCTAGGGGAAAACTATACACACCGTTGTAATCGGGCGAGTTTCTAGTTTCAGAAGCAACAGAAATCATGCGGATTGGTCAATCCGTTCGCGAGATATTGTAGTTTGGATGTAAGAAACGCTTGAGTAACTCAAAATTTGCTCAGTTCTGATGCTTGAAACGAATAACTGGGACGGCCTAGGGGAAAACTATACATACCGTTGTAATCGGGCGAGTTTCTAGTTTCAGATGCAACAGAAATCATGCGGATTGGTCAATCCGTTCGCGAGATATGGCCGTTTTGATGTAAGAAACGCTTGAGAAACTCAAAATTTGCTCAGTTCTGATGCTCGAAACGAATAACTGGGACGGCCTAGGGGAAAACTATACATACCGTTGTAATCGGGCGAGTTTCTAGTTTCAGATGCAACAGAAATCATGCGGATTGGTCAATCCGTTCGCGAGATATGGCCGTTTTGATGTAAGAAACGCTTGAGAAACTCAAAATTTGCGCAGTTCTGATGCTCGAAACGAATAACTAGAACGGCCTAGGGGAAATGTGCGCATACCGTTGTAATCGGGCGAGTTTCTACTTTCAGAAGCAACAGAAATCATGCGGATTGGTCAATCCGTTCGCGAGATATGGCCGTTTCGATGTAAGAAACGCTTGAGAAACTCAAAATTTTCGCAGTTCTGATGCTCGAAACGAATAACTGGGACGGCCTAGGGGAAAACTATACATACCGTTGTAATCGGGCGAGTTTCTACTTTCAGATGCAACAGAAATCATGCGGATTGGTCAATCCGTTCGCGAGATATGGCCGTTTTGATGTAAGAAACGCTTGAGAAACTCAAAATTTTCGCCGTTCTGATGCTCGAAACGAATAATTAGAACGGCCTAGGGGAAAAGTGCGCATACCGTTGTAATCGGGCGAGTTTCTACTTTCAGAAGCAACAGAAATCATGCGGATTGGTCAATCCGTTCGCGAGATATGGCCGTTTCGATGTAAGAAACGCTTGAGAAACTCAAAATTTTCGCAGTTCTGATGCTCGAAACGAATAACTGGGACGGCCTAGGGGGAAACTATACATACCGTTGTAATCGGGCGAGTTTCTACTTTCAGATGCAACAGAAATCATGCGGATTGGTCAATCCGTTCGCGAGATATGGCCGTTTCGATGTAAGAAACGCTTGAAAAACTCAAAATTTGCGCAGTTCTGATGCTCGAAACGAATAACTGGGACGGCCTGGGGGAAAACTATACATACCGTTGTAATCGGGCGAGTTTCTACTTTCAGAAGCAACAGAAATCATGCGGATTGGTCAATCCGTTCGCGAGATATGGCCGTTTTGATGTAAGAAACGCTTGAGAAACTAAAAATTTTCGCAGTTCTGATGCTCGAAACGAATAACTGGGACGGCCTAGGGGAAAACTATACATACCGTTGTAATCGAGCGAGTTTCTACTTTCAGATGCAACAGAAATCATGCGGATTGGTCAATCCGTTCGCGAGATATGGCCGCTTCGATGTAAGAAACGCTTGAGAAACTCAAAATTTTCGCAGTTCTGATGCTCGAAACGAATAACTGGGACGGCCTAGGGGAAAACTATACACACCGTTGTAATCGGGCGAGTTTCTAGTTTCAGAAGCAACAGAAATCATGCGGATTGGTCAATCCGTTCGCGAGATATTGTAGTTTGGATGTAAGAAACGCTTGAGTAACTCAAAATTTGCTCAGTTCTGATGCTTGAAACGAATAACTGGGACGGCCTAGGGGAAAACTATACATACCGTTGTAATCGGGCGAGTTTCTAGTTTCAGATGCAACAGAAATCATGCGGATTGGTCAATCCGTTCGCGAGATATGGCCGTTTTGATGTAAGAAACGCTTGAGAAACTCAAAATTTGCTCAGTTCTGATGCTCGAAACGAATAACTAGAACGGCCTAGGGGAAAATTGCGCATACCGTTGTAATCGGGCGTGTTTCTACTTTCAGAAGCAACAGAAATTTTGCGGATTGGTCAATCCGTTCGCGAGATATGGTAGTTTGGAGGTAAGAAACGCTTGAGAAACTCAAAATTTGCTCAGTTCTGATGCTCGAAACGAATAACTAGGACGGCCTAGGGGAAAAGTGCGCATACCGTTGTAATCGGGCGAGTTTCTACTTTCAGAAGCAACAGAAATCATGTGGATTGGTCAATCCGTTCGCGAGATATGGCCGTTTCGATGTAAGAAACGCTTGAGAAACTCAAAATTTTCGCAGTTCTGATGCTCGAAACGAATAACTGGGACGGCCTAGGGGAAAACTATACACACCGTTGTAATCGGGCGAGTTTCTAGTTTCAGAAGCAACAGAAATCATGCGGATTGGTCAATCCGTTCGCGAGATATGGCCGTTTCGATGTAAGAAACGCTTGAGAAACTCAAAATTTTCGCAGTTCTGATGCTCGAAACGAATAACTGGGACGGCCTAGGGGAAAACTATACATACCGTTGTAATCGGGCGAGTTTCTAGTTTCAGATGCAACAGAAATCATGCGGATTGGTCAATCCGTTCGCGAGATATGGCCGTTTTGATGTAAGAAACGCTTGAGAAACTCAAAATTTGCTCAGTTCTGATGCTCGAAACGAATAACTAGAACGGCCTAGGGGAAAATTGCGCATACCGTTGTAATCGGGCGTGTTTCTACTTTCAGAAGCAACAGAAATTTTGCGGATTGGTCAATCCGTTCGCGAGATATGGTAGTTTGGAGGTAAGAAACGCTTGAGAAACTCAAAATTTGCTCAGTTCTGATGCTCGAAACGAATAACTAGGACGGCCTAGGGGAAAAGTACGCATACCGTTGTAATCGGGCGAGTTTCTACTTTCAGATGCAACAGAAATCTTGCGGATTGGTCAATCCGTTCGCGAGATATGGCAGTTTGGAGGTAAAAAACGCTTGAGAAACTCAAAATTTTCGCAGTTCTGATGCTCGAAGCGAATAACTGGGACAGCCTAGGGGAAAACTATACATACCGTTGTAATCGGGCGAGTTTCTAGTTTCAGAAGCAACAGAAATTTTGCGGATTGGTCAATCCGTTCGCGAGATATGGTAGTTTGGAGGTAAGAAACGCTTGAGAAACTCACAATTTGCTCAGTTCTGATGCTCGAAACGAATAACTAGAACGGCATAGGGGAAAAGTGCGCATACCGTTGTAATCGGGCGTGTTTCTACTTTCAGAAGCACCAGAAATTTTGCGGATTGGTCAATCCGTTCGCGAGATATGGTAGTTTGGAGGTAAGAAACGCTTGAGAAACTCAAAATTTGCTCAGTTCTGATGCTCGAAACGAATAACTAGAACGGCCTAGGGGAAAAGTGAGCATACCGTTGTAATCGGGCGTGTTTCTACTTTCAGAAGCAACAGAAATTTTGCGGATTGGTCAATCCGTTCGCGAGATATGGTAGTTTGGAGGTAAGAAACGCTTGAGAAACTCAAAATTTGCTCAGTTCTGATGCTCGAAACGAATAACTAGAACGGCCTAGGGGAAAAGTGCGCATACCGTTGTAATCGGGCGAGTTTCTACTTTCAGAAGCAACAGAAATCATGTGGATTGGTCAATCCGTTCGCGAGATATGGCCGTTTCGATGTAAGAAACGCTTGAGAAACTCAAAATTTTCGCAGTTCTGATGCTCGAAACGAATAACTGGGACGGCCTAGGGGAAAACTATACACACCGTTGTAATCGGGCGAGTTTCTAGTTTCAGAAGCAACAGAAATCATGCGGATTGGTCAATCCGTTCGCGAGATATGGCCGTTTCGATGTAAGAAACGCTTGAGAAACTCAAAATTTTCGCAGTTCTGATGCTCGAAACGAATAACTGGGACGGCCTAGGGGAAAACTATACATACCGTTGTAATCGGGCGAGTTTCTAGTTTCAGATGCAACAGAAATCATGCGGATTGGTCAATCCGTTCGCGAGATATGGCCGTTTTGATGTAAGAAACGCTTGAGAAACTCAAAATTTGCTCAGTTCTGATGCTCGAAACGAATAACTAGAACGGCCTAGGGGAAAATTGCGCATACCGTTGTAATCGGGCGTGTTTCTACTTTCAGAAGCAACAGAAATTTTGCGGATTGGTCAATCCGTTCGCGAGATATGGTAGTTTGGAGGTAAGAAACGCTTGAGAAACTCAAAATTTGCTCAGTTCTGATGCTCGAAACGAATAACTAGGACGGCCTCGGGGAAAAGTACGCATACCGTTGTAATCGGGCGAGTTTCTACTTTCAGATGCAACAGAAATCTTGCGGATTGGTCAATCCGTTCGCGAGATATGGCAGTTTGGAGGTAAAAAACGCTTGAGAAACTCAAAATTTTCGCAGTTCTGATGCTCGAAGCGAATAACTGGGACAGCCTAGGGGAAAACTATACATACCGTTGTAATCGGGCGAGTTTCTAGTTTCAGAAGCAACAGAAATTTTGCGGATTGGTCAATCCGTTCGCGAGATATGGTAGTTTGGAGGTAAGAAACGCTTGAGAGACTCACAATTTGCTCAGTTCTGATGCTCGAAACGAATAACTAGAACGGCATAGGGGAAAAGTGCGCATATCGTTGTAATCGGGCGTGTTTCTACTTTCAGAAGCAACAGAAATTTTGCGGATTGGTCAATCCGTTCGCGAGATATGGTAGTTTGGAGGTAAGAAACGCTTGAGAAACTCAAAATTTGCTCAGTTCTGATGCTCGAAACGAATAACTAGAACGGCCTAGGGGAAAAGTGCGCATACCGTTGTAATCGGGCGTGTTTCTACTTTCAGAAGCAACAGAAATTTTGCGGATTGGTCAATCCGTTCGCGAGATATGGTAGTTTGGAGGTAAGAAACGCTTGAGAAACTCAAAATTTGCTCAGTTCTGATGCTCGAAACGAATAACTAGAACGGCCTAGGGGAAAAGTACGCATACCGTTGTAATCGGGCGAGTTTCTACTTTCAGATGCAACAGAAATCTTGCGGATTGGTCAATCCGTTCGCGAGATATGGCAGTTTGGAGGTAAAAAACGCTTGAGAAACTCAAAATTTTCGCAGTTCTGATGCTCGAAACGAATAACTGGGACAGCCTAGGGGAAAACTATACATACCGTTGTAATCGGGCGAGTTTCTAGTTTCAGAAGCAACAGAAATTTTGCGGATTGGTCAATCCGTTCGCGAGATATGGTAGTTTGGAGGTAAGAAACGCTTGAGAAACTCACAATTTGCTCAGTTCTGATGCTCGAAACGAATAACTAGAACGGCCTAGGGGAAAAGCACGAATACCGTTGTAATCGGGCGAGTTTCTACTTTCAGATGCAACAGAAATTTTGCGGATGGGTCAATCCGTTCGCGAGATATGGCAGTTTGGAAGTAAGAAACGCTTGAGAAACTCAAAATTTGCGCAGTTCTGAAGCTCGAAACGAATAACTAGAACGGCCTAGGGGAAAAGTGCGCATACCGTTGTAATCGGGCGAGTTTCTACTTTTAGATGCAACAGAAATGTTGCGGATCGGTCAATCCGTTCGCGAGATATGGCAGTTTGGATGTAAGAAACTGTTGAGAAACTCAACATTTTCGCAGTTCTGATGCTCGAAACGAATAACTGGAACGGCCTAGGGGAAAACTACACATCCGTTGTAATCGGGCGAGACTCTACTTTCAGATGCAACAGAAATTTTGCGTATTGGTCAATCCGTTCGCGAGATATGGCCGTTTGGATGTAAGAAACGTTTGAGAAACTCAAATTTGCGCAGTTCTGATGCTCGAGACGAATAACTAGAACGGCCTAGGGGAAAAGTGCGCATACCGTTGTAATCGGGCGAGTTTCTACTTTCAAATGCAACAGAAATTTTGCGGATCGGTCAACCCGTTCGCGAGATATGGCAGTTTGGATGTAAGAAACGCTTGAGAAACTCAAAATTTTCGCAGTTCTGATGCTCGAAACGAATAACTGGGACGGCCTAGGGGAAAACTATACACACCGTTGTAATCGGGCGAGTTTCTAGTTTCAGAAGCAACAGAAATCATGCGGATTGGTCAATCCGTTCGCGAGATATGGCCGTTTTGATGTAAGAAACGCTTGAGAAACTCAAAATTTTCGCAGTTCTGATGCTCGAAACGAATAACTGGAACGGCGTAGGGGAAAACTATACATACCGTTGTAATCGGGCGAGTTTCTACTTTCAGAAGCAACAGAAATCATGCGGATTGGTCAATCCGTTCGCGAGATATGGCCGTTTTGATGTAAGAAACGCTTGAGAAACTCAAAATTTTCGTAGTTCTGATGCTCGAAACGAATAACTAGAACGGCCTAGGGGAAAAGTACGCATACCGTTGTAGTCGGGCGAGCTTCTACTTTCAGAAGCAACAGAAATCATGTGGATTGGTCAATCCGTTCGCGAGATATGGTAGTTTGGAGGTAAGAAACGCTTGAGAAACTCAAAATTTGCTCAGTTCTGATGCTCGAAACGAATAACTAGAACGGCCTAGGGGAAAAGTGCGCATACCGTTGTAATCGGGCGAGTTTCTACTTTCAGAAGCAACAGAAATCATGTGGATTGGTCAATCCGTTCGCGAGATATGGCCGTTTCGATGTAAGAAACGCTTGAGAAACTCAAAATTTTCGCAGTTCTGATGCTCGAAACGAATAACTGGGACGGCCTAGGGGAAAACTATACACACCGTTGTAATCGGGCGAGTTTCTAGTTTCAGAAGCAACAGAAATCATGCGGATTGGTCAATCCGTTCGCGAGATATGGCCGTTTCGATGTAAGAAACGCTTGAGAAACTCAAAATTTTCGCAGTTCTGATGCTCGAAACGAATAACTGGGACGGCCTAGGGGAAAACTATACATACCGTTGTAATCGGGCGAGTTTCTAGTTTCAGATGCAACAGAAATCATGCGGATTGGTCAATCCGTTCGCGAGATATGGCCGTTTTGATGTAAGAAACGCTTGAGAAACTCAAAATTTGCTCAGTTCTGATGCTCGAAACGAATAACTAGAACGGCCTAGGGGAAAATTGCGCATACCGTTGTAATCGGGCGTGTTTCTACTTTCAGAAGCAACAGAAATTTTGCGGATTGGTCAATCCGTTCGCGAGATATGGTAGTTTGGAGGTAAGAAACGCTTGAGAAACTCAAAATTTGCTCAGTTCTGATGCTCGAAACGAATAACTAGGACGGCCTCGGGGAAAAGTACGCATACCGTTGTAATCGGGCGAGTTTCTACTTTCAGATGCAACAGAAATCTTGCGGATTGGTCAATCCGTTCGCGAGATATGGCAGTTTGGAGGTAAAAAACGCTTGAGAAACTCAAAATTTTCGCAGTTCTGATGCTCGAAGCGAATAACTGGGACAGCCTAGGGGAAAACTATACATACCGTTGTAATCGGGCGAGTTTCTAGTTTCAGAAGCAACAGAAATTTTGCGGATTGGTCAATCCGTTCGCGAGATATGGTAGTTTGGAGGTAAGAAACGCTTGAGAGACTCACAATTTGCTCAGTTCTGATGCTCGAAACGAATAACTAGAACGGCATAGGGGAAAAGTGCGCATATCGTTGTAATCGGGCGTGTTTCTACTTTCAGAAGCAACAGAAATTTTGCGGATTGGTCAATCCGTTCGCGAGATATGGTAGTTTGGAGGTAAGAAACGCTTGAGAAACTCAAAATTTGCTCAGTTCTGATGCTCGAAACGAATAACTAGAACGGCCTAGGGGAAAAGTGCGCATACCGTTGTAATCGGGCGTGTTTCTACTTTCAGAAGCAACAGAAATTTTGCGGATTGGTCAATCCGTTCGCGAGATATGGTAGTTTGGAGGTAAGAAACGCTTGAGAAACTCAAAATTTGCTCAGTTCTGATGCTCGAAACGAATAACTAGAACGGCCTAGGGGAAAAGTACGCATACCGTTGTAATCGGGCGAGTTTCTACTTTCAGATGCAACAGAAATCTTGCGGATTGGTCAATCCGTTCGCGAGATATGGCAGTTTGGAGGTAAAAAACGCTTGAGAAACTCAAAATTTTCGCAGTTCTGATGCTCGAAACGAATAACTGGGACAGCCTAGGGGAAAACTATACATACCGTTGTAATCGGGCGAGTTTCTAGTTTCAGAAGCAACAGAAATTTTGCGGATTGGTCAATCCGTTCGCGAGATATGGTAGTTTGGAGGTAAGAAACGCTTGAGAAACTCACAATTTGCTCAGTTCTGATGCTCGAAACGAATAACTAGAACGGCCTAGGGGAAAAGCACGAATACCGTTGTAATCGGGCGAGTTTCTACTTTCAGATGCAACAGAAATTTTGCGGATGGGTCAATCCGTTCGCGAGATATGGCAGTTTGGAAGTAAGAAACGCTTGAGAAACTCAAAATTTGCGCAGTTCTGAAGCTCGAAACGAATAACTAGAACGGCCTAGGGGAAAAGTGCGCATACCGTTGTAATCGGGCGAGTTTCTACTTTTAGATGCAACAGAAATGTTGCGGATCGGTCAATCCGTTCGCGAGATATGGCAGTTTGGATGTAAGAAACTGTTGAGAAACTCAACATTTTCGCAGTTCTGATGCTCGAAACGAATAACTGGAACGGCCTAGGGGAAAACTACACATCCGTTGTAATCGGGCGAGACTCTACTTTCAGATGCAACAGAAATTTTGCGTATTGGTCAATCCGTTCGCGAGATATGGCCGTTTGGATGTAAGAAACGTTTGAGAAACTCAAATTTGCGCAGTTCTGATGCTCGAGACGAATAACTAGAACGGCCTAGGGGAAAAGTGCGCATACCGTTGTAATCGGGCGAGTTTCTACTTTCAAATGCAACAGAAATTTTGCGGATCGGTCAACCCGTTCGCGAGATATGGCAGTTTGGATGTAAGAAACGCTTGAGAAACTCAAAATTTTCGCAGTTCTGATGCTCGAAACGAATAACTGGGACGGCCTAGGGGAAAACTATACACACCGTTGTAATCGGGCGAGTTTCTAGTTTCAGAAGCAACAGAAATCATGCGGATTGGTCAATCCGTTCGCGAGATATGGCCGTTTTGATGTAAGAAACGCTTGAGAAACTCAAAATTTTCGCAGTTCTGATGCTCGAAACGAATAACTGGAACGGCGTAGGGGAAAACTATACATACCGTTGTAATCGGGCGAGTTTCTACTTTCAGAAGCAACAGAAATCATGCGGATTGGTCAATCCGTTCGCGAGATATGGCCGTTTTGATGTAAGAAACGCTTGAGAAACTCAAAATTTTCGTAGTTCTGATGCTCGAAACGAATAACTAGAACGGCCTAGGGGAAAAGTACGCATACCGTTGTAGTCGGGCGAGCTTCTACTTTCAGATGCAACAGAAATTTTGCGGATTGGTCAATCCGTTCGCGAGATATGGCAGTTTGGAGGTAAGAAACGCTTGAGAAACTCAAAATTTGCGCAGTTCTGATGCTCGAAACGAATAACTAGAACGGCCTAGGGGAAAAGTGCGCATACCGTTGTAATCGGGCGAGTTTCTACTTTCAAATGCAACAGAAATTTTGCGGATTGGTCAATCCGTTCGCGAGATATGGCCGTTTCGATGTAAGAAACGCTTGAGAAACTCAAAATTTTCGCAGTTCTGATGCTCGAAACGAATAACTGGGACGGCCTAGGGGAAAAGTACGCATACCGTTGTAATCGGGCGAGTTTCTACTTTCAGATGCAACAGAAATTTTGCGGATTGGTCAATCCGTTCGCGAGATATGGCAGTTTGGAAGTAAGAAACGCTTGAGAAACTCAAAATTTGCGCAGTTCTGATGCTCGAAACGAATAACTAGAACGGCCTAGGGGAAATGTGCGCATACCGTTGTAATCGGGCGAGTTTCTACTTTCAGAAGCAACAGAAATCATGCGGATTGGTCAATCCGTTCGCGAGATATGGCCGTTTCGATGTAAGAAACGCTTGAGAAACTCAAAATTTTCGCAGTTCTGATGCTCGAAACGAATAACTGGGACGGCCTAGGGGAAAACTATACACACCGTTGTAATCGGGCGAGTTTCTAGTTTCAGAAGCAACAGAAATCATGCGGATTGGTCAATCCGTTCGCGAGATATGGCCGTTTCGATGTAAGAAACGCTTGAGAAACTCAAAATTTTCGCAGTTCTGATGCTCGAAACGAATAACTGGGACGGCCTAGGGGAAAACTATACATACCGTTGTAATCGGGCGAGTTTCTAGTTTCAGATGCAACAGAAATCATGCGGATTGGTCAATCCGTTCGCGAGATATGGCCGTTTTGATGTAAGAAACGCTTGAGAAACTCAAAATTTGCTCAGTTCTGATGCTCGAAACGAATAACTAGAACGGCCTAGGGGAAAATTGCGCATACCGTTGTAATCGGGCGTGTTTCTACTTTCAGAAGCAACAGAAATTTTGCGGATTGGTCAATCCGTTCGCGAGATATGGTAGTTTGGAGGTAAGAAACGCTTGAGAAACTCAAAATTTGCTCAGTTCTGATGCTCGAAACGAATAACTAGGACGGCCTCGGGGAAAAGTACGCATACCGTTGTAATCGGGCGAGTTTCTACTTTCAGATGCAACAGAAATCTTGCGGATTGGTCAATCCGTTCGCGAGATATGGCAGTTTGGAGGTAAAAAACGCTTGAGAAACTCAAAATTTTCGCAGTTCTGATGCTCGAAGCGAATAACTGGGACAGCCTAGGGGAAAACTATACATACCGTTGTAATCGGGCGAGTTTCTAGTTTCAGAAGCAACAGAAATTTTGCGGATTGGTCAATCCGTTCGCGAGATATGGTAGTTTGGAGGTAAGAAACGCTTGAGAGACTCACAATTTGCTCAGTTCTGATGCTCGAAACGAATAACTAGAACGGCATAGGGGAAAAGTGCGCATATCGTTGTAATCGGGCGTGTTTCTACTTTCAGAAGCAACAGAAATTTTGCGGATTGGTCAATCCGTTCGCGAGATATGGTAGTTTGGAGGTAAGAAACGCTTGAGAAACTCAAAATTTGCTCAGTTCTGATGCTCGAAACGAATAACTAGAACGGCCTAGGGGAAAAGTGCGCATACCGTTGTAATCGGGCGTGTTTCTACTTTCAGAAGCAACAGAAATTTTGCGGATTGGTCAATCCGTTCGCGAGATATGGTAGTTTGGAGGTAAGAAACGCTTGAGAAACTCAAAATTTGCTCAGTTCTGATGCTCGAAACGAATAACTAGAACGGCCTAGGGGAAAAGTACGCATACCGTTGTAATCGGGCGAGTTTCTACTTTCAGATGCAACAGAAATCTTGCGGATTGGTCAATCCGTTCGCGAGATATGGCAGTTTGGAGGTAAAAAACGCTTGAGAAACTCAAAATTTTCGCAGTTCTGATGCTCGAAACGAATAACTGGGACAGCCTAGGGGAAAACTATACATACCGTTGTAATCGGGCGAGTTTCTAGTTTCAGAAGCAACAGAAATTTTGCGGATTGGTCAATCCGTTCGCGAGATATGGTAGTTTGGAGGTAAGAAACGCTTGAGAAACTCACAATTTGCTCAGTTCTGATGCTCGAAACGAATAACTAGAACGGCCTAGGGGAAAAGCACGAATACCGTTGTAATCGGGCGAGTTTCTACTTTCAGATGCAACAGAAATTTTGCGGATGGGTCAATCCGTTCGCGAGATATGGCAGTTTGGAAGTAAGAAACGCTTGAGAAACTCAAAATTTGCGCAGTTCTGAAGCTCGAAACGAATAACTAGAACGGCCTAGGGGAAAAGTGCGCATACCGTTGTATTCGGGCGAGTTTCTACTTTTAGATGCAACAGAAATGTTGCGGATCGGTCAATCCGTTCGCGAGATATGGCAGTTTGGATGTAAGAAACTGTTGAGAAACTCAACATTTTCGCAGTTCTGATGCTCGAAACGAATAACTGGAACGGCCTAGGGGAAAACTACACATCCGTTGTAATCGGGCGAGACTCTACTTTCAGATGCAACAGAAATTTTGCGTATTGGTCAATCCGTTCGCGAGATATGGCCGTTTGGATGTAAGAAACGTTTGAGAAACTCAAATTTGCGCAGTTCTGATGCTCGAGACGAATAACTAGAACGGCCTAGGGGAAAAGTGCGCATACCGTTGTAATCGGGCGAGTTTCTACTTTCAAATGCAACAGAAATTTTGCGGATCGGTCAACCCGTTCGCGAGATATGGCAGTTTGGATGTAAGAAACGCTTGAGAAACTCAAAATTTTCGCAGTTCTGATGCTCGAAACGAATAACTGGGACGGCCTAGGGGAAAACTATACACACCGTTGTAATCGGGCGAGTTTCTAGTTTCAGAAGCAACAGAAATCATGCGGATTGGTCAATCCGTTCGCGAGATATGGCCGTTTTGATGTAAGAAACGCTTGAGAAACTCAAAATTTTCGCAGTTCTGATGCTCGAAACGAATAACTGGAACGGCGTAGGGGAAAACTATACATACCGTTGTAATCGGGCGAGTTTCTACTTTCAGAAGCAACAGAAATCATGCGGATTGGTCAATCCGTTCGCGAGATATGGCCGTTTTGATGTAAGAAACGCTTGAGAAACTCAAAATTTTCGTAGTTCTGATGCTCGAAACGAATAACTAGAACGGCCTAGGGGAAAAGTACGCATACCGTTGTAGTCGGGCGAGCTTCTACTTTCAGATGCAACAGAAATTTTGCGGATTGGTCAATCCGTTCGCGAGATATGGCAGTTTGGAGGTAAGAAACGCTTGAGAAACTCAAAATTTGCGCAGTTCTGATGCTCGAAACGAATAACTAGAACGGCCTAGGGGAAAAGTGCGCATACCGTTGTAATCGGGCGAGTTTCTACTTTCAAATGCAACAGAAATTTTGCGGATTGGTCAATCCGTTCGCGAGATATGGCCGTTTCGATGTAAGAAACGCTTGAGAAACTCAAAATTTTCGCAGTTCTGATGCTCGAAACGAATAACTGGGACGGCCTAGGGGAAAAGTACGCATACCGTTGTAATCGGGCGAGTTTCTACTTTCAGATGCAACAGAAATTTTGCGGATTGGTCAATCCGTTCGCGAGATATGGCAGTTTGGAAGTAAGAAACGCTTGAGAAACTCAAAATTTGCGCAGTTCTGATGCTCGAAACGAATAACTAGAACGGCCTAGGGGAAATGTGCGCATACCGTTGTAATCGGGCGAGTTTCTACTTTCAGAAGCAACAGAAATCATGCGGATTGGTCAATCCGTTCGCGAGATATGGCCGTTTCGATGTAAGAAACGCTTGAGAAACTCAAAATTTTCGCAGTTCTGATGCTCGAAACGAATAACTGGGACGGCCTAGGGGAAAACTATACATACCGTTGTAATCGGGCGAGTTTCTACTTTCAGATGCAACAGAAATCATGCGGATTGGTCAATCCGTTCGCGAGATATGGCCGTTTTGATGTAAGAAACGCTTGAGAAACTCAAAATTTTCGCCGTTCTGATGCTCGAAACGAATAATTAGAACGGCCTAGGGGAAAAGTGCGCATACCGTTGTAATCGGGCGAGTTTCTACTTTCAGAAGCAACAGAAATCATGCGGATTGGTCAATCCGTTCGCGAGATATGGCCGTTTCGATGTAAGAAACGCTTGAAAAACTCAAAATTTGCGCAGTTCTGATGCTCGAAACGAATAACTGGGACGGCCTAGGGGAAAACTATACATACCGTTGTAATCGGGCGAGTTTCTACTTTCAGAAGCAACAGAAATCATGCGGATTGGTCAATCCGTTCGCGAGATATGGCCGTTTTGATGTAAGAAACGCTTGAGAAACTAAAAATTTTCGCAGTTCTGATGCTCGAAACGAATAACTGGGACGGCCTAGGGGAAAACTATACATACCGTTGTAATCGAGCGAGTTTCTACTTTCAGATGCAACAGAAATCATGCGGATTGGTCAATCCGTTCGCGAGATATGGCCGCTTCGATGTAAAAAACGCTTGAGAAACTCAAAATTATCGCAGTTCTGATGCTCGAAACGAATAACTGGGACGGCCTAGGGGAAAACTATACACACCGTTGTAATCGGGCGAGTTTCTAGTTTCAGAAGCAACAGAAATCATGCGGATTGGTCAATCCGTTCGCGAGATATTGTAGTTTGGATGTAAGAAACGCTTGAGTAACTCAAAATTTGCTCAGTTCTGATGCTTGAAACGAATAACTGGGACGGCCTAGGGGATAACTATACATACCGTTGTAATCGGGCGAGTTTCTAGTTTCAGATGCAACAGAAATCATGCGGATTGGTCAATCCGTTCGCGAGATATGGCCGTTTTGATGTAAGAAACGCTTGAGAAACTCAAAATTTGCTCAGTTCTGATGCTCGAAACGAATAACTAGAACGGCCTAGGGGAAAATTGCGCATACCGTTGTAATCGGGCGTGTTTCTACTTTCAGAAGCAACAGAAATTTTGCGGATTGGTCAATCCGTTCGCGAGATATGGTAGTTTGGAGGTAAGAAACGCTTGAGAAACTCAAAATTTGCTCAGTTCTGATGCTCGAAACGAATAACTAGGACGGCCTAGGGGAAAAGTGCGCATACCGTTGTAATCGGGCGAGTTTCTACTTTCAGAAGCAACAGAAATCATGTGGATTGGTCAATCCGTTCGCGAGATATGGCCGTTTCGATGTAAGAAACGCTTGAGAAACTCAAAATTTTCGCAGTTCTGATGCTCGAAACGAATAACTGGGACGGCCTAGGGGAAAACTATACACACCGTTGTAATCGGGCGAGTTTCTAGTTTCAGAAGCAACAGAAATCATGCGGATTGGTCAATCCGTTCGCGAGATATGGCCGTTTCGATGTAAGAAACGCTTGAGAAACTCAAAATTTTCGCAGTTCTGATGCTCGAAACGAATAACTGGGACGGCCTAGGGGAAAACTATACATACCGTTGTAATCGGGCGAGTTTCTAGTTTCAGATGCAACAGAAATCATGCGGATTGGTCAATCCGTTCGCGAGATATGGCCGTTTTGATGTAAGAAACGCTTGAGAAACTCAAAATTTGCTCAGTTCTGATGCTCGAAACGAATAACTAGAACGGCATAGGGGAAAATTGCGCATACCGTTGTAATCGGGCGTGTTTCTACTTTCAGAAGCAACAGAAATTTTGCGGATTGGTCAATCCGTTCGCGAGATATGGTAGTTTGGAGGTAAGAAACGCTTGAGAAACTCAAAATTTGCTCAGTTCTGATGCTCGAAACGAATAACTAGGACGGCCTAGGGGAAAAGTACGCATACCGTTGTAATCGGGCGAGTTTCTACTTTCAGATGCAACAGAAATCTTGCGGATTGGTCAATCCGTTCGCGAGATATGGCAGTTTGGAGGTAAAAAACGCTTGAGAAACTCAAAATTTTCGCAGTTCTGATGCTCGAAGCGAATAACTGGGACAGCCTAGGGGAAAACTATACATACCGTTGTAATCGGGCGAGTTTCTAGTTTCAGAAGCAACAGAAATTTTGCGGATTGGTCAATCCGTTCGCGAGATATGGTAGTTTGGAGGTAAGAAACGCTTGAGAAACTCACAATTTGCTCAGTTCTGATGCTCGAAACGAATAACTAGAACGGCATAGGGGAAAAGTGCGCATACCGTTGTAATCGGGCGTGTTTCTACTTTCAGAAGCACCAGAAGTTTTGCGGATTGGTCAATCCGTTCGCGAGATATGGTAGTTTGGAGGTAAGAAACGCTTGAGAAACTCAAAATTTGCTCAGTTCTGATGCTCGAAACGAATAACTAGAACGGCCTAGGGGAAAAGTGAGCATACCGTTGTAATCGGGCGTGTTTCTACTTTCAGAAGCAACAGAAATTTTGCGGATTGGTCAATCCGTTCGCGAGATATGGTAGTTTGGAGGTAAGAAACGCTTGAGAAACTCAAAATTTGCTCAGTTCTGATGCTCGAAACGAATAACTAGAACGGCCTAGGGGAAAAGTGCGCATACCGTTGTAATCGGGCGAGTTTCTACTTTCAGAAGCAACAGAAATCATGTGGATTGGTCAATCCGTTCGCGAGATATGGCCGTTTCGATGTAAGAAACGCTTGAGAAACTCAAAATTTTCGCAGTTCTGATGCTCGAAACGAATAACTGGGACGGCCTAGGGGAAAACTATACACACCGTTGTAATCGGGCGAGTTTCTAGTTTCAGAAGCAACAGAAATCATGCGGATTGGTCAATCCGTTCGCGAGATATGGCCGTTTCGATGTAAGAAACGCTTGAGAAACTCAAAATTTTCGCAGTTCTGATGCTCGAAACGAATAACTGGGACGGCCTAGGGGAAAACTATACATACCGTTGTAATCGGGCGAGTTTCTAGTTTCAGGTGCAACAGAAATCATGCGGATTGGTCAATCCGTTCGCGAGATATGGCCGTTTTGATGTAAGAAACGCTTGAGAAACTCAAAATTTGCTCAGTTCTGATGCTCGAAACGAATAACTAGAACGGCCTAGGGGAAAATTGCGCATACCGTTGTAATCGGGCGTGTTTCTACTTTCAGAAGCAACAGAAATTTTGCGGATTGGTCAATCCGTTCGCGAGATATGGTAGTTTGGAGGTAAGAAACGCTTGAGAAACTCAAAATTTGCTCAGTTCTGATGCTCGAAACGAATAACTAGGACGGCCTCGGGGAAAAGTACGCATACCGTTGTAATCGGGCGAGTTTCTACTTTCAGATGCAACAGAAATCTTGCGGATTGGTCAATCCGTTCGCGAGATATGGCAGTTTGGAGGTAAAAAACGCTTGAGAAACTCAAAATTTTCGCAGTTCTGATGCTCGAAGCGAATAACTGGGACAGCCTAGGGGAAAACTATACATACCGTTGTAATCGGGCGAGTTTCTAGTTTCAGAAGCAACAGAAATTTTGCGGATTGGTCAATCCGTTCGCGAGATATGGTAGTTTGGAGGTAAGAAACGCTTGAGAGACTCACAATTTGCTCAGTTCTGATGCTCGAAACGAATAACTAGAACGGCATAGGGGAAAAGTGCGCATATCGTTGTAATCGGGCGTGTTTCTACTTTCAGAAGCAACAGAAATTTTGCGGATTGGTCAATCCGTTCGCGAGATATGGTAGTTTGGAGGTAAGAAACGCTTGAGAAACTCAAAATTTGCTCAGTTCTGATGCTCGAAACGAATAACTAGAACGGCCTAGGGGAAAAGTGCGCATACCGTTGTAATCGGGCGTGTTTCTACTTTCAGAAGCAACAGAAATTTTGCGGATTGGTCAATCCGTTCGCGAGATATGGTAGTTTGGAGGTAAGAAACGCTTGAGAAACTCAAAATTTGCTCAGTTCTGATGCTCGAAACGAATAACTAGAACGGCCTAGGGGAAAAGTACGCATACCGTTGTAATCGGGCGAGTTTCTACTTTCAGATGCAACAGAAATCTTGCGGATTGGTCAATCCGTTCGCGAGATATGGCAGTTTGGAGGTAAAAAACGCTTGAGAAACTCAAAATTTTCGCAGTTCTGATGCTCGAAACGAATAACTGGGACAGCCTAGGGGAAAACTATACATACCGTTGTAATCGGGCGAGTTTCTAGTTTCAGAAGCAACAGAAATTTTGCGGATTGGTCAATCCGTTCGCGAGATATGGTAGTTTGGAGGTAAGAAACGCTTGAGAAACTCACAATTTGCTCAGTTCTGATGCTCGAAACGAATAACTAGAACGGCCTAGGGGAAAAGCACGAATACCGTTGTAATCGGGCGAGTTTCTACTTTCAGATGCAACAGAAATTTTGCGGATGGGTCAATCCGTTCGCGAGATATGGCAGTTTGGAAGTAAGAAACGCTTGAGAAACTCAAAATTTGCGCAGTTCTGATGCTCGAAACGAATAACTAGAACGGCCTAGGGGAAAAGTGCGCATACCGTTGTAATCGGGCGAGTTTCTACTTTCAAATGCAACAGAAATTTTGCGGATCGGTCAACCCGTTCGCGAGATATGGCAGTTTGGATGTAAGAAACGCTTGAGAAACTCAAAATTTTCGCAGTTCTGATGCTCGAAACGAATAACTGGGACGGCCTAGGGGAAAACTATACACACCGTTGTAATCGGGCGAGTTTCTAGTTTCAGAAGCAACAGAAATCATGCGGATTGGTCAATCCGTTCGCGAGATATGGCCGTTTTGATGTAAGAAACGCTTGAGAAACTCAAAATTTTCGCAGTTCTGATGCTCGAAACGAATAACTGGAACGGCGTAGGGGAAAACTATACATACCGTTGTAATCGGGCGAGTTTCTACTTTCAGAAGCAACAGAAATCATGCGGATTGGTCAATCCGTTCGCGAGATATTGTAGTTTGGAGGTAAGAAACGCTTGAGAAACTCAAAATTTGCTCAGTTCTGATGCTCGAAACGAATAACTAGAACGGCCTAGGGGAAAAGTACGCATACCGTTGTAATCGGGCAAGCTTCTACTTTCAGATGCAACAGAAATTTTGCGGACTGGTCAATCCGTTCGCGCGATATGGCAGTTTGGAAGTAAGAAACGCTTGAGAAACTCAAAATTTGCGCAGTTCTGATGCTCGAAACGAATAACTGGAACGGCCTAGGGGAAAACTACACATCCGTTGTAATCGGGCGAGACACTACTTCAGATGCAACAGAAATTTTGCGGATTGGTCAATCCGTTCGCGAGATATGGCAGTTTGGAGGTAAGAAACGCTTGAGAAACTCAAAATTTTCGCAGTTCTGATGCTCGAAACGAATAACTAGAACCGCCTAGGGGAAAAGTGCGCATACCGTTGTAATCGGGCGAGTTTCTACTTTTAGATGCAACAGAAATGTTGCGGATCGGTCAATCCGTTCGCGAGATATGGCAGTTTGGATGTAAGAAACTGTTGAGAAACTCAACATTTTCGCAGTTCTGATGCTCGAAACGAATAACTGGAACGGCCTAGGGGAAAACTACACATCCGTTGTAATCGGGCGAGACTCTACTTTCAGATGCAACAGAAATTTTGCGGATTGGTCAATCCGTTCGCGAGATATGGCCGTTTGGATGTAAGAAACGTTTGAGAAACTCAAATTTGCGCAGTTCTGATGCTCGAAACGAATAACTGGGACGACCTAGGGGAAAAGTGCGCATACCGTTGTAATCGGGCGAGTTTCTACTTTCAAATGCAACAGAAATCATGCGGATTGGTCAATCCGTTCGCGAGATATGGCCGTTTTGATGTAAGAAACGCTTGAGAAACTCAAAATTTGCTCAGTTCTGATGCTCGAAACGAATAACTAGAACGGCCTAGGGGAAAAGTACGCATACCGTTGTAATCGGGCGAGCTTCTACTTTCAGATGCAACAGAAATTTTGCGGACTGGTCAATCCGTTCGCGCGATATGGCAGTTTGGAAGTAAGAAACGCTTGAGAAACTCAAAATTTGCGCAGTTCTGATGCTCGAAACGAATAATTGGAACGGCCTAGGGGAAAACTACACATCCGTTGTAATCGGGCGAGACACTACTTCAGATGCAACAGAAATTTTGCGGATTGGTCAATCCGTTCGCGAGATATGGCAGTTTGGAGGTAAGAAACGCTTGAGAAACTCAAAATTTTCGCAGTTCTGATGCTCGAAACGAATAACTAGAACCGCCTAGGGGAAAAGTGCGCATACCGTTGTAATCGGGCGAGTTTCTACTTTCAGATGCAACAGAAATGTTGCGGATCGGTCAATCCGTTCGCGAGATGTGGCAGTTTGGATGTAAGAAACTGTTGAGAAACTCAAAATTTTCGCAGTTCTGATGCTCGAAACGAATAACTGGAACGGCCTAGGGGAAAACTACACATCCGTTGTAATCGGGCGAGACACTACTTCAGATGCAACAGAAATTTTGCGGATTGGTCAATCCGTTCGCGAGATATGGCAGTTTGGAGGTAAGAAACGCTTGAGAAACTCAAAATTTTCGCAGTTCTGATGCTCGAAACGAATAACTGGGACAGCCTAGGGGAAAACTATACATACCGTTGTAATCGGGCGAGTTTCTAGTTTCAGAAGCAACAGAAATTTTTCGGATTGGTCAATCCGTTCGCGGGATATGGTAGTTTGGAGGTAAGAAACGCTTGAGAAACTCACAATTTGCTCAGTTCTGATGCTCGAAACGAATAACTAGAACGGCCTAGGGGAAAAGCACGCATACCGTTGTAATCGGGCGAGTTTCTACTTTCAGATGCAACAGAAATTTTGCGGATGGGTCAATCCGTTCGCGAGATATGGCAGTTTGGAAGTAAGAAACGCTTGAGAAACTCAAAATTTGCGCAGTTCTGATGCTCGAAACGAATAACTAGAACGGCCTAGGGGAAAAGTGCGCATACCGTTGTAATCGGGCGAGTTTCTACTTTTAGATGCAACAGAAATGTTGCGGATCGGTCAATCCGTTCGCGAGATATGGCAGTTTGGATGTAAGAAACTGTTGAGAAACTCAACATTTTCGCAGTTCTGATGCTCGAAACGAATAACTGGAACGGCCTAGGGGAAAACTACACATCCGTTGTAATCGGGCGAGACTCTACTTTCAGATGCAACAGAAATTTTGCGGATTGGTCAATCCGTTCGCGAGATATGGCCGTTTGGATGTAAGAAACGTTTGAGAAACTCAAATTTGCGCAGTTCTGATGCTCGAAACGAATAACTGGGACGACCTAGGGGAAAAGTGCGCATACCGTTGTAATCGGGCGAGTTTCTACTTTCAAATGCAACAGAAATCATGCGGATTGGTCAATCCGTTCGCGAGATATGGCCGTTTTGATGTAAGAAACGCTTGAGAAACTCAAAATTTTCGCAGTTCTGATGCTCGAAACGAATAACTGGAACGGCGTAGGGGAAAACTATACATACCGTTGTAATCGGGCGAGTTTCTACTTTCAGAAGCAACAGAAATCATGCGGATTGGTCAATCCGTTCGCGAGATATTGTAGTTTGGAGGTAAGAAACGCTTGAGAAACTCAAAATTTGCTCAGTTCTGATGCTCGAAACGAATAACTAGAACGGCCTAGGGGAAAAGTACGCATACCGTTGTAATCGGGCGAGCTTCTACTTTCAGATGCAACAGAAATTTTGCGGACTGGTCAATCCGTTCGCGCGATATGGCAGTTTGGAAGTAAGAAACGCTTGAGAAACTCAAAATTTGCGCAGTTCTGATGCTCGAAACGAATAACTGGAACGGCCTAGGGGAAAACTACACATCCGTTGTAATCGGGCGAGACACTACTTCAGATGCAACAGAAATTTTGCGGATTGGTCAATCCGTTCGCGAGATATGGCAGTTTGGAGGTAAGAAACGCTTGAGAAACTCAAAATTTTCGCAGTTCTGATGCTCGAAACGAATAACTAGAACCGCCTAGGGGAAAAGTGCGCATACCGTTGTAATCGGGCGAGTTTCTACTTTCAGATGCAACAGAAATGTTGCGGATCGGTCAATCCGTTCGCGAGATGTGGCAGTTTGGATGTAAGAAACTGTTGAGAAACTCAAAATTTTCGCAGTTCTGATGCTCGAAACGAATAACTGGAACGGCCTAGGGGAAAACTACACATCCGTTGTAATCGGGCGAGACACTACTTCAGATGCAACAGAAATTTTGAGGATTGGTCAATCCGTTCGCGAGATATGGCAGTTTGGAGGTAAGAAACGCTTGAGAAACTCAAAATTTTCGCAGTTCTGATGCTCGAAACGAATAACTGGGACAGCCTAGGGGAAAACTATACATACCGTTGTAATCGGGCGAGTTTCTAGTTTCAGAAGCAACAGAAATTTTTCGGATTGGTCAATCCGTTCGCGGGATATGGTAGTTTGGAGGTAAGAAACGCTTGAGAAACTCACAATTTGCTCAGTTCTGATGCTCGAAACGAATAACTAGAACGGCCTAGGGGAAAAGCACGCATACCGTTGTAATCGGGCGAGTTTCTACTTTCAGATACAACAGAAATTTTTCGGATGGGTCAATCCGTTCGTGAGATATGGCAGTTTGGAAGTAAGAAACGCTTGAGAAACTCAAAATTTGCGCAGTTCTGATGCTCGAAACGAATAACTAGAACGGCCTAGGGGAAAAGTGCGCATACCGTTGTAATCGGGCGAGTTTCTACTTTTAGATGCAACAGAAATGTTGCGGATCGGTCAATCCGTTCGCGAGATATGGCAGTTTGGATGTAAGAAACTGTTGAGAAACTCAACATGTTCGCAGTTCTGATGCTCGAAACGAATAACTGGAACGGCCTAGGGGAAAACTACACATCCGTTGTAATCGGGCGAGACTCTACTTTCAGATGCAACAGAAATTTTGCGGATTGGTCAATCCGTTCGCGAGATATGGCCGTTTGGATGTAAGAAACGTTTGAGAAACTCAAATTTGCGCAGTTCTGATGCTCGAAACGAATAACTAGAACGGCCTAGGGGAAAAGTGCGCATACCGTTGTAATCGGGCGAGTTTCTACTTTCAAATGCAACAGAAATTTTGCGGATCGGTCAACCCGTTCGCGAGATATGGCAGTTTGGATGTAAGAAACGCTTGAGAAACTCAAAATTTTCGCAGTTCTGATGCTCGAAACGAATAACTGGGACGGCCTAGGGGAAAACTATACACACCGTTGTAATCGGGCGAGTTTCTAGTTTCAGAAGCAACAGAAATCATGCGGATTGGTCAATCCGTTCGCGAGATATGGCCGTCTTGATGTAAGAAACGCTTGAGAAACTCAAAATTTTCGCAGTTCTGATGCTCGAAACGAATAACTGGAACGGCGTAGGGGAAAACTATACATACCGTTGTAATCGGGCGAGTTTCTACTTTCAGAAGCAACAGAAATCATGCGGATTGGTCAATCCGTTCGCGAGATATGGCCGTTTTGATGTAAGAAACGCTTGAGAAACTCAAAATTTTCGCAGTTCTGATGCTCGAAACGAATAACTAGAACGGCCTAGGGGAAAAGTGCGCATACCGTTGTAATCGGGCGAGTTTCTACTTTCAGAAGCAACAGAAATTTTGCGGATTGGTCAATCCGTTCGCGAGATATTGTAGTTTGGAGGTAAGAAACGCTTGAGAAACTCAAAATTTGCTCAGTTCTGATGCTCGAAACGAATAACTAGAACCGCCTAGGGGAAAAGTGCGCATACCGTTGTAATCGGGCGAGTTTCTACTTTCAGATGCAACAGAAATCATGCGGATTGGTCAATCCGTTCGCGAGATATGGCCGCTTCGATGTAAGAAACGCTTGAGAAACTCAAAATTTTCGCAGTTCTGATGCTCGAAACGAATAACTGGGACGGCCTAGGGGAAAACTATACACACCGTTGTAATCGGGCGAGTTTCTAGTTTCAGAAGCAACAGAAATCATGCGGATTGGTCAATCCGTTCGCGAGATATGGCCGTTTTGATGTAAGAAACGCTTGAGAAACTCAAAATTTTCGCAGTTCTGATGCTCGAAACGAATAACTAGAACGGCCTAGGGGAAAAGTGCGCATACCGTTGTAATCGGGCGAGTTTCTACTTTCAGAAGCAACAGAAATTTTGCGGATTGGTCAATCCGTTCGCGAGATATTGTAGTTTGGAGGTAAGAAACGCTTGAGAAACTCAAAATTTGCTCAGTTCTGATGCTCGAAACGAATAACTAGAACGGCCTAGGGGAAAGGTACGCATACCGTTGTAATCGGGCGAGTTTCTACTTTCAGATGCAACAGAAATTTTGCGGATCGGTCAATCCGTTCGCGAGATATGGCAGTTTGGATGTAAGAAACGCTTGAGAAACTCAAAATTTTCGCAGTTCTGATGCTCGAAACGAATAACTAGAACCGCCTAGGGGAAAAGTGCGAATACCGTTGTAATCGGGCGAGTTTCTACTTTCAGAAGCAACAGAAATCATGCGGATTGGTCAATCCGTTCGCGAGATATGGCCGTTTCGATGTAAGAAACGCTTGAGAAACTCAAAATTTTCGCAGTTCTGATGCTCGAAACGAATAACTGGGACGGCCTAGGGGAAAACTATACATACCGTTGTAATCGGGCGAGTTTCTACTTTCAGAAGCAACAGAAATCATGCGGATTGGTCAATCCGTTCGCGAGATATGGCCGTTTTGATGTAAGAAACGCTTGAGAAACTCAAAATTTTCGCCGTTCTGATGCTCGAAACGAATAACTAGAACGGCCTAGGGGAAAAGTGCGCATACCGTTGTAATCGGGCGGGTTTCTACTTTCAGAAGCAACAGAAATTTTGCGGATTGGTCAATCCGTTCGCGAGATATTGTAGTTTGGAGGTAAGAAACCCTTGAGAAACTCAAAATTTGCTCTGTTCTGATGCTTGAAACGAATAACTATAACGGCCTAGAGGAAGAGTACGCATACCGTTGTAATCGGGCGAGTTTCTACTTTCAGATGCAACAGAAATTTTGCGGATTGGTCAATCCGTTCGCGAGATATGGCAGTTTGGAAGTAAGAAACGCATGAGAAACTCAAAATTTGCGCAGTTCTGATGCACGAAACGAATAACTAGAACGGCCTAGGGGAAAAGTGCGCATACCGTTGTAATCGGGCGAGTTTCTACTTTCAGAAGCAACAGAAATCATGCGGATTGGTCAATCCGTTCGCGAGATATGGCCGTTTCGATGTAAGAAACGCTTGAGAAACTCAAAATTTTCGCAGTTCTGATGCTCGAAACGAATAACTGGGACGGCCTAGGGGAAAACTATACACACCGTTGTAATCGGGCGAGATTCTAGTTTCAGAAGCAACAGAAATCATGCGGATTGGTCAATCCGTTCGCGAGATATGGCCGTTTTGATGTAAGAAACGCTGGAGAAACTCAAAATTTTCGCAGTTCTGATTCTCGAAACGAATAACTAGAACCGCCTAGGGGAAAAGTGCGCATACCGTTGTAATCGGGCGAGCTTCTACTTTCAGATGCAACAGAAATCATGCGGATTGGTCAATCCTTTCGCGAGATATGGCCGTTTCGATGTAAGAAACGCTTGAGAAACTCAAAATTTTCGCAGTTCTGATGCTCGAAACGAATAACTGGAACGGCGTAGGGGAAAACTATACATACCGTTGTAATCGGGCGAGTTTCTACTTTCAGAAGCAACAGAAATCATGCGGATTGGTCAATCCGTTCGCGAGATATGGCCGTTTTGATGTAAGAAACGCTTGAGAAACTCAAAATTTTCGCAGTTCTGATGCTCGAAACGAATAACTGGAACGGCCTAGGGGAAAACTACACATCCGTTGTAATCGGGCGAGACTCTACTTTCAGATGCAACAGAAATTTTGCGGATTGGTCAATCCGTTCGCGAGATATGGCCGTTTTGATGTAAGAAACGCTTGAGAAACTCAAAATTTTCGCAGTTCTGATGCTCGAAACGAATAACTAGAACGGCCTGGGGGAAAAGTGCGCATACCGTTGTAATCGAGCGAGTTTCTACTTTCAGATGCAACAGAAATCATGCGGATTGGTCAATCCATTCGCGAGATATGGCCGTTTGGATGTAAGAAACGCTTGAGAAACTCAAAATTTGCGCAGTTCTGATGCTCGAAACGAATAACTAGAACGGCCTAGGGGAAAACTATACACACCGTTGTAATCGGGCGAGTTTCTAGTTTCAGAAGCAACAGAAATCATGCGGATTGGTCAATCCGTTCGCGAGATATGGCCGTTTTGATGTAAGAAACGCTTGAGAAACTCAAAATTTGCGCAGTTCTGATGCTCGAAACGAATAACTAGAACGGCCTAGGGGAAAAGTGCGCATACCGTTGTAATCGGGCGAGTTTCTACTTTCAGAAGCAACAGAAATTTTGCGGATTGGTCAATCCGTTCGCGAGATATTGTAGTTTGGAGGTAAGAAACGCTTGAGAAACTCAAAATTTGCTCAGTTCTGATGCTCGAAACGAATAACTAGAACGGCCTAGGGGAAAAGTACGCATACCGTTGTAATCGGGCGAGCTTCTACTTTCAGATGCAACAGAAATTTTGCGGATTGGTCAATCCGTTCGCGAGATATGGCAGTTTGGAAGTAAGAAACGCTTGAGAAACTCAAAATTTGCGCAGTTCTGATGCTCGAAACGAATAACTGGAACGGCCTAGGGGAAAACTACACATCCGTTGTAATCGGGCGAGACACTACTTCAGATGCAACAGAAATTTTGCGGATTGGTCAATCCGTTCGCGACATATGGCAGTTTGGAGGTAAGAAACGCGTGAGAAACTCAAAATTTTCGCAGTTCTGATGCTCGAAACGAATAACTAGAACCGCCTAGGGGAAAAGTGCGCATACCGTTGTAATCGGGCGAGTTTCTACTTTCAGATGCAACAGAAATGTTGCGGATCGGTCAATCCGTTCGCGAGATGTGGCAGTTTGGATGTAAGAAACTGTTGAGAAACTCAAAATTTTCGCAGTTCTGATGCTCGAAACGAATAACTGGAACGGCCTAGGGGAAAACTACACATCCGTTGTAATCGGGCGAGACACTACTTCAGATGCAACAGAAATTTTGCGGATTGGTCAATCCGTTCGCGAGATATGGCAGTTTGGAGGTAAGAAACGCTTGAGAAACTCAAAATTTTCGCAGTTCTGATGCTCGAAACGAATAACTAGTACGGCCTAGGGGAAAAGTGCGCATAACGTTGTAATCGGGCGAGTTTCTACTTTCAGATGCAACAGAAATCATGCGGATTGGTCAATCCGTTCGCGAGATATGGCCGTTTGGATGTAAGAAACGCTTGAGAAACTCAAATTTGCGCAGTTCTGATGCTCGAAACGAATAACTAGAACGGCCTAGGGAAAAGTGCGCATACCGTTGTAATCGGGCGAGTTTCTACTTTCAGATGCAACAGAAATCATGCGGATTGGTCAATCCGTTCGCGAGATATGGCCGTTTCGATGTAAGAAACGCTTGAGAAACTCAAAATTTTCGCAGTTCTGATGCTCGAAACGAATAACCGGGACGGCCTAGGGGAAAACTATACACACCGTTGTAATCGGGCGAGTTTCTA
>NW_027479956.1:0-51211 GCF_051014685.1 Ptiloglossa arizonensis
TATATCGTATAACGTATAACGTATAACATATAATATATAACGCATATCCTAGAACTTATGCGGTATAACGTATAGTGTATAACGTATAACGTATAACGTATAGTGTATAACGTATAACGTATAACGTATAGTGTATAACGTATAACGTATAACGTATAACGTATAACTTTAACGTATAACGTATAACGTATAACGTAATACGTATAACGTATAACGTATAACGTATAACGTATAACGTATAACGTATAACGTATAACGTATAACGTATAACGTATAACGTATAACGTATAACGTGTAACGTATAACGTATAACGTATAGCGTATAACGTATATCGTATAACGTATAACGTATAACGTACCACGTATAAAGGATAACGTGTAACGTATATCGTATATCGTATACCGTATAACGTACAACGAGTGACGTATAACGTATAACGTATAACGTATAACGTATAACGTATAACGTATAACGTATAACGTATAACGTATAACGTATAACGTATAACGTATAACGTATAACATATAATACATAACGCATATCCAGATCTTATGCCGTATAACGTATAGTGTGCAACGTATAACGTATAACGTATAACGTATAACGTATAACGTATAACGTATAACGTATAACGTATAACGTATAACGTATAACGTATATCGTGTAACGTATAACGTGTAACGTATAACGTATAACGTATAACGTATAACGTATAACGTATAACGTATAACGTATAACGTATAACGTATAACGTATAACGTATAACGTATAACGTATGACGTATAACGTATAACGTACAACGTATAACGTATAACGTATAACGTATAACGCACAACGTATAACGTACAACGTATAACGTATAACGTATAACGTATAACGTATAACGTATAACGTATAACGTATAACGTATAACGTATAACGTATAACGTATAACGTATAACGTATAACGTATAACGTATAACGTATAACGTATAACGTATAACGTATAACGTATAACGTATAACGTATAACGTATAACGTATAACGTATAACGTATAACGTATAACGTATAACGTATAACGTATAACGTATAATGTATAACGTATAACGTATAACGTATAACGTATAACGTATAACGTATAACGTATAACGTATAACGTATAACGTATAACATATAATGTATAACGCATATCCTAGAACTTATGCTGAATAACGTATAACGTATAGCGTATAACGTATAACGTATAACGTATAACGTATAACGTATAACGTATAACGTATAACGTATAACGTATAACGTATAACGTATAACGTATAACGTATAACGTATAACGTGTAACGTATAACGTATAACGTATAGCGTATAACGTATATCGTATAACGTATAACGTATAACATATAATATAATGTATAACGCATATCCTAGAACTTATGCTGAATAACGTATAACGTATAACGTATAACGTATAACGTATAACCTATAACGTATAACGTATAACGTATCACGTATAACGTATAACGCATAACGTATAACGTATAACGTATAACGTATAACGTATAACGTATAACGTATAACGTATAACGTATAACGTATAACGTATAACGTATGACGTATAACGTATAACGTACAACGTATAACGTATAACGTATAACGTATAACGTAATACGTATAACGTATAACGTATAACGTATAACGTATAACGTATAACGTATAACGTATAACGTATAACGTATAACGTATAACGTATAACGTGTAACGTATAACGTATAACATATAATGTATAACGCATATCCTAGAACTTATGCTGAATAACGTATAACGTATAGCGTATAACGTATAACGTATAACGTATAACGTAAAACGTATAACGTATAACGTATAACGTATAACGTATAACGTACAACGTATAACGTATATCGTATAACGTATAACGTATAACATATAATATATAACGCATATCCTAGAACTTATGCGGTATAACGTATAGTGTATAACGTATAACGTATAACGTATAGTGTATAACGTATAACGTATAACGTATAGTGTATAACGTATAACGTATAACGTATAACGTATAACTTTTAACGTATAACGTATAACGTATAACGTAATACGTATAACGTATAACGTATAACGTATAACGTATAACGTATAACGTATAACGTATAACGTATAACGTATAACGTATAACGTATAACGTATAACGTGTAACGTATAACGTATAACGTATAGCGTATAACGTATATCGTATAACGTATAACGTATAACGTACCACGTATAAAGGATAACGTGTAACGTATATCGTATATCGTATACCGTATAACGTACAACGAGTGACGTATAACGTATAACGTATAACGTATAACGTATAACGTATAACGTATAACGTATAACGTATAACGTATAACGTATAACGTATAACGTATAACATATAATACATAACGCATATCCCAGATCTTATGCCGTATAACGTATAGTGTGCAACGTATAACGTATAACGTATAACGTATAACGTATAACGTATAACGTATAACGTATAACGTATAACGTATAACGTATAACGTATATCGTGTAACGTATAACGTGTAACGTATAACGTATAACGTATAACGTATAACGTATAACGTATAACGTATAACGTATAACGTATAACGTATAACGTATAACGTATAACGTATAACGTATGACGTATAACGTATAACGTACAACGTATAACGTATAACGTATAACGTATAACGCACAACGTATAACGTACAACGTATAACGTATAACGTATAACGTATAACGTATAACGTATAACGTATAACGTATAACGTATAACGTATAACGTATAACGTATAACGTATAACGTATAACGTATAACGTATAACGTATAACGTATAACGTATAACGTATAACGTATAACGTATAACGTATAACGTATAACGTATAACGTATAACGTATAACGTATAACGTATAACATATAATGTATCACGCATATCCTAGAACTTATGCTGAATAACGTATAACGTATAACGTATAATGTATAACGTATAACGTGTAACGTATAACGTATATCGTGTAACGTATAACGTGTAACGTATAACGTATAACGTATAACGTATAACGTATAACGTATAACGTATAACGTATAACGTATAACGTATAACGTATAACGTATAACGTATAACGTATAACGTATAACGTATAACGTATAACGTATAACGTATAACGTATAACATATAATATATAACGCATATCCTAGAACTTATGCCGTATAACGTATGGTGTGCAACGTATAACGTATAACGTATAACGTATAACGTATAACGTATAACGTATAACGTATAACGTATAACGTATAACGTATAACGTATAACGTATAAC
This sequence comes from Ptiloglossa arizonensis, assembly GCF_051014685.1. NCBI lineage: Eukaryota > Metazoa > Arthropoda > Insecta > Hymenoptera > Colletidae > Ptiloglossa > Ptiloglossa arizonensis. The sequence goes on from NW_027479956.1 coordinate 3,349, forward strand.
GTATAACGTATAACGTATGACGTATAACGTATAACGTACAACGTATAACGTATAACGTATAACGTATAACGCACAACGTATAACGTACAACGTATAACGTATAACGTATAACGTATAACGTATAACGTATAACGTATAACGTATAACGTATAACGTATAACGTGTAACGTATAACGTATATCGTGTAACGTATAACGTGTAACGTATAACGTATAACGTATAACGTATAACGTATAACGTATAACGTATAACGTATAACGTATAACGTATAACGTATAACGTATAACGTATAACGTATAACGTATAACGTATAACGTATAACGTATAACGTATAACATATAACGCATATCCTAGAACTTATGCCGTATAACGTATGGTGTGCAACGTATAAAGTATAACGTATAACGTATAACGTATAACGTATAACGTATAACGTATAACGTATATCGTGTAACGTATAACGTGTAACGTATAACGTATAACGTATAACGTATAACGTATAACGTATAACGTATAACGTATAACGTATAACGTATAACGTATAACGTATAACGTATAACGTATAACGTATAACGTATAACGTATAACGTATAACGTATAACGTATAACGTATAACGTATAACTTATAACGTAGAACGTATAACGTATAACGTACAACGTATAACGTACAACGTATAACGTATAACGTATAACGTATAACGTATAACGTATAACGTATAACGTATAACGTATAACGTATAACGTATAACGTATAACGTATAACGTATAACGTATAACGTATAACGTATAACGTATAACGTATAACATATAATGTATAACGCATATCCTAGAACTTATGCTGAATAACGTATAACGTATAACGTATAACGTATAACGTGTAACGTATAACGTATATCGTGTAACGTATAACGTGTAACGTATAACGTATAACGTATAACGTATAACGTATAACGTATAACGTATAACGTATAACGTATAACGTATAACGTATAACGTATAACGTATAACGTATAACGTATAACGTATAACGTATAACGTATAACGTATAACGTATAACGTATAACGTATAACGTATAACGTATAACGTATAACGTATAACGTATAACGTATAACGTATAACGTATAACGTATAACGTATAACGTATAACGTATAACGTATAACGTATAACGTATAACGTATAACGTATAACGTATAACGTACAACGAGTAACGTATAACGTCTAACGTACAACGTATAACGTATAACGTATAACGTATAACGTATAACGTATAACGTATAACGTATAACGTATAACGTATAACGTATAACGTATAACGTATAATGTATAACGTATAACGTATAACGTATAACGTATAACGTTTAACGTATAACGTATAACGTATAACGTATAACGTATAACATATAATGTATAACGCATATCCTAGAACTTATGCTGAATAACGTATAACGTATAGCGTATAACGTATAACGTATAACGTATAACGTATAACGTATAACGTATAACGTATAACGTATAACGTACAACGAGTAACGTATAACGTCTAACGTACAACGTATAACGTATAACGTATAACGTATAACGTATAACGTATAACGTATAACGTATAACGTATAACGTATAACGTATAACGTATAACGTATAATGTATAACGTATAACGTATAACGTATAACGTATAACGTATAACGTATAACGTATAACGTATAACGTATAACGTATAACGTATAACATATAATGTATAACGCATATCCTAGAACTTATGCTGAATAACGTATAACGTATAGCGTATAACGTATAACGTATAACGTATAACGTATAACGTATAACGTATAACGTATAACATATAACGTATAACGTATAACGTATAACGTATAACGTATATCGTATAACGTATAACGTATAACATATAATATATAACGCATATCCTAGAACTTATGCGGTATAACGTATAGTGTATAACGTATAACGTATAACGTATAGTGTATAACGTATAACGTATAACGTATAGTGTATAACGTATAACGTATAACGTATAGTGTATAACGTATAACGTATAACGTATAACGTATAACGTATAACGTATAACGTATAACGTATAACGTATAACGTATAACGTATAACGTATAATGTATAACGTATAACGTATAACGTATAACGTATAACGTATAACGTATAACGTATAACGTATAACGTATAACGTATAACATATAATGTATAACGCATATCCTAGAACTTATGCTGAATAACGTATAACGTATAGCGTATAACGTATAACGTATAACGTATAACGTATAACATATAATATATAACGCATATCCTAGATCTTATGCCGTATAACGTATAGTGTGCAACGTATAACGTATAACGTATAACGTATAACGTATAACGTATAACGTATAACGTATAACGTATAACGTATAACGTATATCGTGTAACGTATAACGTGTAACGTATAACGTATAACGTATAACGTATAACGTATAACGTATAACGTATAACGTATAACGTATAACGTATAACGTATAACGTATAACGTATAACGTATGACGTATAACGTATAACGTACAACGTATAACGTATAACGTATAACGTATAACGCACAACGTATAACGTACAACGTATAACGTATAACGTATAACGTATAACGTATAACGTATAACGTATAACGTATAACGTATAACGTATAACGTATAACGTATAACGTATAACGTATAACGTATAACGTATAACGTATAACGTATAACGTATAACGTATAACGTATAACGTATAACGTATAACGTATAACGTATAACATATAATGTATATCGCATATCCTAGAACTTATGCTGAATAACGTATAACGTATAACGTATAATGTATAACGTATAACGTGTAACGTATAACGTATATCGTGTAACGTATAACGTGTAACGTATAACGTATAACGTATAACGTATAACGTATAACGTATAACGTATAACGTATAACGTATAACGTATAACGTATAACGTATAACGTATAACGTATAACGTATAACGTATAACGTATAACATATAATATATAACGCATATCCTAGAACTTATGCCGTATAACGTATGGTGTGCAACGTATAACGTATAACGTATAACGTATAACGTATAACGTATAACGTATAACGTATAACGTATATCGTGTAACGTATAACGTGTAACGTATAACGTATAACGTATAACGTATAACGTATAACGTATAACGTATAACGTATAACGTATAACGTATAACGTATAACGTATAACGTATAACGTATAACGTATAACGTATAACGTATAACGTATAACGTATAACGTATAACGTATAACGTATAACGTATAACGTATAACGTATAACGTATAACGTATAACGTATAACGTATAACGTATAACTTATAACGTAGAACGTATAACGTATAACGTACAACGTATAACGTACAACGTATAACGTATAACGTATAACGTATAACGTATAACGTATAACGTATAACGTATAACGTATAACGTATAACGTATAACGTATAACGTATAACGTATAACGTATAACGTATAACGTATAACGTATAACGCATATCCTAGAACTTATGCTGAATAACGTATAACGTATAACGTATAACGTATGACGTGTAACGTATAACGTATATCGTGTAACGTATAACGTGTAACGTATAACGTATAACGTATAACGTATAACGTATAACGTATAACGTATAACGTATAACGTATAACGTATAACGTATAACGTATAACGTATAACGTATAACGTATAACGTATAACGTATAACGTATAACGTATAACGTATAACGTATAACGTATAACGTATAACGTATAACGTATAACGTATAACGTATAACGTATAACGTATAACGTATAACGTATAACGTATAACGTATAACGTATAACGTATAACGTATAACGTATAACGTATAACGTATAACGTATAACGTATAACGTATAACGTACAACGAGTAACGTATAACGTCTAACGTACAACGTATAACGTATAGCGTATAACGTATAACGTATAACGTATAACGTATAACGTATAACGTATAACGTATAACGTATAACGTATAACGTATAACGTATAATGTATAACGTATAACGTATAACGTATAACGTATAACGTATAACGTATAACGTATAACGTATAACGTATAACGTATAACATATAATGTATAACGCATATCCTAGAACTTATGCTGAATAACGTATAACGTATAGCGTATAACGTATAACGTATAACGTATAACGTATAACGTATAACGTATAACGTATAACATATAACGTATAACGAATAACGTATAACGTATAACGTATATCGTATAACGTATAACGTATAACATATAATATATAACGCATATCCTAGAACTTATGCGGTATAACGTATAGTGTATAACGTATAACGTATAACGTATAGTGTATAACGTATAACGTATAACGTATAGTGTATAACGTATAACGTATAACGTATAGTGTATAACGTATAACGTATAACGTATAGTGTATAACGTATAACGTATAACGTATAGTGTATAACGTATAACGTATAACGTATAACGTATAACTTTTAACGTATAACGTATAACGTATAACGTAATACGTATAACGTATAACGTATAACGTATAACGTATAACGTATAACGTATAACGTATAACGTATAACGTGTAACGTATCACGTATAACGTATAGCGTATAACGTATATCGTATAACGTATAACGTATAACGTATCAAGTATAAAGGATAACGTGTAACGTATAACGTATAATGTATAACGCATATCCTAGAACTTATGCTGAATAACGTATAACGTATAACGTATAACGTATAACGTATAACGTATAACGTATAACGTATAACGTATAACGTATAACGTATAACGTATAACGTATAACGTATAACGTATAACGTATAACGTATAACGTCTAACGTATAACGTATAACGTATAACGTATAACGTATAACGTATAACGTATAACGTATAACTTTTAACGTATAACGTATAACGTATAACGTAATACGTATAACGTATAACGTATAACGTATAACGTATAACGTATAACGTATAACGTATATCGTGTAACGTATAACGTGTAACGTATAACGTATAACGTATAACGTATAACGTATAACGTATAACGTATAACGTATAACGTATAACGTATAACGTATAACGTATAACGTATAACGTATAACGTATAACGTATAACGTATAACGTATAACGTTTAACGTATAACGTATAACGTATAACGTACAACGTATAACGTACAACGTATAACGTACAACGTATAACGTATAACGTATAACGTATAACGTATAACGTATAACGTATAACGTATAACGTATAACGTATAACGTATAACGTATTATATAACGTCTACCGTATAACGTATAACGTATAACGTATAACGTATAATGTATAACGTATAACGTATAACGTATAACGTATAACGTATAACGTATAACGTATAACGTATAACGTATAACGTATAACATATAATATATAACGCATATCCTAGAACTTATGCCGTATAACGTATAGTGTGCAACGTATAACGTATAACGTATAACGTATAACGTATAGCGTACAACGTATAACGTATATCGTGTAACGTATAACGTGTAACGTATAACGTGTAACGTATAACGTATAACGTGTAACGTATAACGCATAACGTATAACGTACAACGTATAACGTACAACGTATAACGTATAACGTATAACGTATAACGTATAACGTATAACGTATAACGTAGAACGTATAACGTATAACGTATAACGTATAACGTATAACGTATAACGTATAACGTGTAACGTATTACGTATAACGTATAGCGTATAACGTATATCGTATAACGTATAACGTATAACATATAATATAATGTATAACGCATATCCTAGAACTTATGCTGAATAACGTATAACGTATAACGTATAACGTATTACGTATAACCTATAACGTATAACGTATAACGTATAACGTATAACGTATAACGCATAACGTATAACGTGTAACGTATAACGTATATCGTGTAACGTATAACGTATAACGTATAACGTATAACGTATAACGTAATACGTAATACGTATAATGTATAACGTATAACGTATAACGTATAACGTATAACGTATAACGTATAACGTATAACGTATAACGTATAACGTAGAACGTATAACGTATAACGTATAACGTATAACGTATAACGTATAACGTATAACGTATAACGTATAATGTACAACGTATAACGTATATCGTATAACGTATAACGTATAACATATAATATATAACGCATATCCTAGAACTTATGCGGTATAACGTATAGTGTATAACGTATAACGTATAACGTATAGTGTATAACGTATAACGTATAACGTATAGTGTATAACGTATAACGTATAACGTATAACGTATAACTTTTAACGTATAACGTATAACGTATAACGTAATACGTATAACGTATAACGTATAACGTATAACGTATAACGTATAACGTATAACGTATGACGTATAACGTATAACGTACAACGTATAACGTATAACGTATAACGTATAACGTATAACGTACAACGTATAACGTACAACGTATAACGTATAACGTATAACGTATAACGTATAACGTATAACGTATAACGTATAACGTATAACGTATAACGTATAACGTATAACGTATAACGTATAACGTATAACGTATAACGTATAACGTATAACGTATAACGTATAACGTATAACGTATAACGTATAACATATAATGTATAACGCATATCCTAGAACTTATGCTGAATAACGTATAACGTATAACGTATAATGTATAACGTATAACGTGTAACGTATAACGTATATCGTGTAACGTATAACGTGTAACGTATAACGTATAACGTATAACGTATAACGTATAACGTATAACGTATAACGTATAACGTATAACGTATAACGTATAACGTATAACGTATAACGTATAACGTATAACGTATAACGTATAACGTATAACGTATAACGTATAACGTATAACGTATAACGTCTAACGTATAACGTATAACGTATAACGTATAACGTATAACGTATAACGTATAACGTATAACGTATAACGTATAACGTATAACGTTTAACGTATAACGTATAACGTATAACGTACAACGTATAACGTACAACGTATAACGTACAACGTATAACGTATAACGTATAACGTATAACGTATAACGTATAACGTATAACGTATAACGTATAACGTATAACGTATAACGTATAACGTATTATATAACGTCTACCGTATAACGTATAACGTATACCGTATAACGTATAACGTATAACGTATAACGTATAACGTATAACGTATAACGTATAACGTATAACGTATAACGTATAACGTATAACGTATAGTGTATAACGTATAACGTATAACGTATAGTGTATAACGTATAACGTATAACGTATAACGTATAACGTATAACGTATAACGTAATACGTATAACGTATAACGTATAACGTATAACGTATAACGTATAACGTATAACGTATAACGTATAACGTGTAACGTATCACGTATAACGTATAGCGTATAACGTATATCGTATAACGTATAACGTATAACGTATCAAGTATAAAGGATAACGTGTAACGTATAACGTATAATGTATAACGCATATCCTAGAACTTATGCTGAATAACGTATAACGTATAACGTATAACGTATAACGTATAACGTATAACGTATAACGTATAACGTATAACGTATAACGTATAACGTATAACGTATAACGTATAACGTATAACGTATAACGTATAACGTATAACGTATAACGTATAACGTCTAACGTATAACGTATAACGTATAACGTATAACGTATAACGTATAACGTATAACATATAATGTATAACGCATATGCTAGAACTTATGCCGTATAACGTATAGTGTGCAACGTATAACGTATAACGTATAACGTATAACGTATAACGTATAACGTATAACGTATAACGTATATCGTGTAACGTATAACGTGTAACGTATAACGTATAACGTATAACGTATAACGTATAACGTATAACGTATAACGTATAACGTATAACGTATAACGTATAACGTATAACGTATAACGTATAACGTATAACGTATAACGTATAACGTATAACGTATAACGTATAACGTATAACGTATAACGTACAACGTATAACGTACAACGTATAACGTACAACGTATAACGTATAACGTATAACGTATAACGTATAACGTATAACGTATAACGTATAACGTATAACGTATAACGTATAACGTATAACGTAGAACGTATAACGTATAACGTATAACGTATAACGTATAACGTATAACGTATAACGTATAACGTAGAACGTAGAACGTATAACGTATAACGTATAACGTATAACGTATAACGTAATATGTACAACGTATAACGTATAACGTATAACGGATAACGTATAACGTATACCGTGTAACGTATAACGTGTAACGTATAACGTATAACGTATAACGTATAACGTATAACGTATAACGTATAACGTATAACGTATAACGTATAACGTATAACGTATAACGTATAACGGATGACGTATAACGTATACCGTTTAACGTATAACGTATAACGTATAACGTATAACGTATAACGTATAACGTATAACGTATAACGTATAACGTATAACGTATAACGTATAACGTATAACGTATAACGAATAACGTATAACGTATAACGTGTAACGTATAACGTATAATGTATAACGCATATCCTAGAACTTATGCTGAATAACGTATAACGTATAACATATAATATATAACGCATATGCTAGAACTTATGCCGTATAACGTATAGTGTGCAACGTATAACGTATAACGTATAACGTATAACGTATAACGTATAACGTATAACGTATAACGTATAACGTATAACATATAATATATAGCGCATATCCTAGAACTTATGCCGTATAACGTATAGTGTGCAACGTATAACGTATAACGTATAACGTATAACGTATAGCGTATAACGTATAACGTATATCGTGTAACGTATAACGTGTAACGTATAACGTGTAACGTATAACGTATAACGTGTAACGTATAACGTATAACGTATAACGTACAACGTATAACGTACAACGTATAACGTATAACGTATAACGTATAACGTATAACGTATAAGGTATAACGTATAACGTATAACGTATAACGTATAACGTATAACGTATAACGTATAACCTATAACGTATAACGTATAACATATAATATATAACGCATATCCTAGAACTTATGCCGTATAACGTATAGTGTGCAACGTATAACGTATAACGTATAACGTATAACGTATAGCATATAACGTATAACGTATATCGTGTAACGTATAACGTGTAACGTATAACGTGTAACGTATAACGTATAACGTGTAACGTATAACGCATAACGTATAACGTACAACGTATAACGTACAACGTATAACGTATAACGTATAACGTATAACGTATAACGTATAACGTATAACGTATAACGTATAACGTATAACGTATAACGTATAACGTATAACGTATAACGTATAACGTGTAACGTATTACGTATAACGTATAGCGTATAACGTATATCGTATAACGTATAACGTATAACATATAATATAATGTATAACGCATATCCTAGAACTTATGCTGAATAACGTATAACGTATAACGTATAACGTATTACGTATAACCTATAACGTATAACGTATAACGTATAACGTATAACGTATAACGCATAACGTATAACGTGTAACGTATAACGTATATCGTGTAACGTATAACGTGTAACGTATAACGTGTAACGTATAACGTATAACGTATAACGTATAACGTATAACGTATAACGTATAACGTATAACGTATAACGTGTAACGTATAACGTATATCGTGTAACGTATAACGTGTAACGTATAACGTATAACGTATAACGTATAAAGTATAACGTATAACGTATAACGTATAACGTATAACGTATAACGTATAACGTATAACGTATAACGTATAACGTATAACGTATAACGTATAACGTATAACGTATAACGTATAACGTATAACGTATAACGTATAACGTATAACGTATAACGTATAACGTAATACGTATAATGTATAACGTATAACGTATAACGTATAACGTATAACGTATAACGTATACCGTGTAACGTATAACGTGTAACGTATAACGTATAACGTATAACGTATAACGTATAACGTATAACGTATAACGTATAACGTATAACGTATAACGTATAACGTATAACGTATAACGTATAACGTATAACGTATAACGTATAACGTATAACGTAGAACGTATAACGTATAACGTATAACGTATAACGTATAACGTATAACGTATAACGTATAACGTAGAACGTAGAACGTATAACGTATAACGTATAACGTATAACGTATAACGTAATATGTACAACGTATAACGTATAACGTATAACGGATAACGTATAACGTATACCGTGTAACGTATAACGTGTAACGTATAACGTATAACGTATAACGTATAACGTATAACGTATAACGTATAACGTATAACGTATAACGTATAACGTATAACGTATAACGGATAACGTATAACGTATACCGTTTAACGTATAACGTATAACGTATAACGTATAACGTATAACGTATAACGTATAACGTATAACGTATAACGTATAACGAATAACGTATAACGTATAACGTGTAACGTATAACGTATAATGTATAACGCATATCCTAGAACTTATGCTGAATAACGTATAACGTATAACATATAATATATAACGCATATGCTAGAACTTATGCCGTATAACGTATAGTGTGCAACGTATAACGTATAACGTATAACGTATAACGTTTAACGTATAACGTATAACGTATAACGTATATCGTATAACGTATATCGTGTAACGTATAACGTGTAACGTATAACGTATAACGTATAACGTATAACGTATAACGTATAACGTATAACGTATAACGTATAACGTATAACGTATAACGTATAACGTATAACGTATAACGTATAACGTATAACGTATAACGTATAACGTATAACGTATAACGTATAACGTATAACATATAATATATAACGCATATCCTAGAACTTATGCCGTATAACTTATAGTGTGCAACGTATAACGTATAACGTATAACGTATAACGTATAACGTATAACGTATAACGTATAACGTATATCGTGTAACGTATAACGTGTAACGTATAACGTATAACGTATAACGTATAACGTATAACGTATAACGTATAACGTATAACGTATAGTGTATAACGTATAACGTATAACGTATAACGTATAACTTTTAACGTATAACGTATAACGTATAACGTAATACGTATAACGTATAACGTATAACGTATAACGTATAACGTATAACGTATAACGTATAACGTATAACGTATAACGTGTAACGTATAACGTATAACGTATAGCGTATAACGTATATCGTATAACGTACAACGTATAACGTATCACGTATAAAGGATAACGTGTAACGTATATCGTATATCGTATACCGTATAACGTACAACCAGTGACGTATAACGTATAACGTATAACGTATAACGTATAACGTATAACGTATAACGTATAACGTATAACGTATAACGTATAACGTATAACATATAATGTATAACGCATATCCTAGAACTTATGCTGAATAACGTATAACGTATAACGTATAATGTATAACGTATAACGTGTAACGTATAACGTATATCGTGTAACGTATAACGTGTAACGTATAACGTATAACGTATAACGTATAACGTATAACGTATAACGTATAACGTATAACGTATAACGTATAACGTATAACGTATAACGTATAACGTATAACGTATAACGTATAACGTATAACGTATAACGTATAACGTATAACGGATAACGTATAACGTATAACGTATAACGTATAACGTATAACATATAATGTATAACGCATATCCTAGAACTTATGCTGAATAACGTATAACGTATAGCGTATAACGTATAACGTATAACGTATAACGTATAACGTATAACGTATAACGTATAACGTATAACGTATAACATATAACGTATAACGTATAACGTATAACGTATAACGTATATCGTATAACGTATAACGTATAACGTATAACGTATAACATATAATGTATAACGCATATCCTAGAACTTATGCTGAATAACGTATAACGTATAACGTATAACGTATAACGTATAACGTGTAACGCATAACGTATATCGTGTAACGTATAACGTGTAACGTATAACGTATAACGTATAACGTATAACGTATAACGTATAACGTATAACGTATAACGTATAACGTATAACGTATAACGTATAACGTATAACGTATAACGTATAACGTATAACGTATAACGTATAACGTATAACGTGTAACGTATAACGTATAACGTATAACGTATAACGTATAACGTATAACGTAATACGTATAATGTATAACGTATAACGTATAAGGTATAACGTATAACGTATAACGTATAACGTATAACGTATAACGTATAACGTATAACGTATAACGTCTAACGTATAACGTATAACGTATAACGTATAACGTATAACGTATAACATATAATATATAACGCATATCCTAGAACTTATGCCGTATAACGTATAGTGTGCAACGTATAACGTATAACGTATAACGTATAACGTATAACGTATAACGTATAACGTATATCGTGTAACGTATAACGTGTAACGTATAACGTATAACGTATAACGTATAACGTATAACGTATAACGTATAACGTATAACGTATAACGTATAACGTATAACGTATAACGTATAACGTATAACGTATAACATATAATATATAGCGCATATCCTAGAACTTATGCCGTATAACGTATAGTGTGCAACGTATAACGTATAACGTATAACGTATAACGTATAGCGTATAACGTATAACGTATATCGTGTAACGTATAACGTGTAACGTATAACGTGTAACGTATAACGTATAACGTGTAACGTATAACGTATAACGTATAACGTACAACGTATAACGTACAACGTATAACGTATAACGTATAACGTATAACGTATAACGTATAACGTATAACGTATAACGTATAACGTATAACGTATAACGTATAACGAATAACGTATAACGTATAACGTATAACGTATAACATATAATATATAACGCATATCCTAGAACTTATGCCGTATAACGTATAGTGTGCAACGTATAACGTATAACGTATAACGTATAACGTATATCGTGTAACGTATAACGTGTAACGTATAACGTGTAACGTATAACGTATAACGTATAACGTATAACGTATAACGTATAACGTATAACGTATAACGTATAACGTATAACGTGTAACGTATTACGTATAACGTATAGCGTATAACGTATATCGTATAACGTATAACGTATAACATATAATATAATGTATAACGCATATCCTAGAACTTATGCTGAATAACGTATAACGTATAACGTATAACGTATTACGTATAACCTATAACGTATAACGTATAACGTATAACGTATAACGTATAACGCATAACGTATAACGTGTAACGTATAACGTATATCGTGTAACGTATAACGTGTAACGTATAACGTGTAACGTATAACGTATAACGTATAACGTACAACGTATAACGTATAACGTATAACGTATAACGTATAACGTATAACGTATAACGTATAACGTATAACGTATAACGTATAACGTATAACGAATAACGTATAACGTATAACGTATAACGTATAACATATAATATATAACGCATATCCTAGAACTTATGCCGTATAACGTATAGTGTGTAACGTATAACGTGTAACGTATAACGTATAACGTATAACGTATAACGTATAACGTATAACGTATAACGTATAACGTATAACGTATAACGTATAACGTATAACGTATAACGTATAACGTATAACGTAGAACGTATAACGTATAACGTATAACGTATAACGTATAACGTATAACGTATAACGTATAACGTATAACGTAGAACGTAGAACGTAGAACGTATAACGTATAACGTATAACGTATAACGTAATACGTACAACGTATAACGTATAACGTATAACGGATAACGTATAACGTATACCGTGTAACGTATAACGTGTAACGTATAACGTATAACGTATAACGTATAACGTATAACGTATAACGTATAACGTATAACGTATAACGTATAACGTATAACGTATAACGTATAACGTATAACGTATAACGTATAACGTATAACGTATAACGTAGAACGTATAACGTATAACGTATAACGTATAACGTATAACGTATAACGTATAACGTATAACGTAGAACGTAGAACGTATAACGTATAACGTATAACGTATAACGTATAACGTAATATGTACAACGTATAACGTATAACGTATAACGGATAACGTATAACGTATACCGTGTAACGTATAACGTGTAACGTATAACGTATAACGTATAACGTATAACGTATAACGTATAACGTATAACGTATAACGTATAACGTATAACGTATAACGTATAACGGATAACGTATAACGTATACCGTTTAACGTATAACGTATAACGTATAACGTATAACGTATAACGTATAACGTATAACGTATAACGTATAACGTATAACGAATAACGTATAACGTATAACGTGTAACGTATAACGTATAATGTATAACGCATATCCTAGAACTTATGCTGAATAACGTATAACGTATAACATATAATATATAACGCATATGCTAGAACTTATGCCGTATAACGTATAGTGTGCAACGTATAACGTATAACGTATAACGTATAACGTTTAACGTATAACGTATAACGTATAACGTATATCGTATAACGTATATCGTGTAACGTATAACGTGTAACGTATAACGTATAACGTATAACGTATAACGTATAACGTATAACGTATAACTTTTAACGTATAACGTATAACGTATAACGTAATACGTATAACGTATAACGTATAACGTATAACGTATAACGTATAACGTATAACGTATAACGTATAACGTATAACGTATAACGTGTAACGTATAACGTATAACGTATAGCGTATAACGTATATCGTATAACGTACAACGTATAACGTATCACGTATAAAGGATAACGTGTAACGTATATCGTATATCGTATACCGTATAACGTACAACCAGTGACGTATAACGTATAACGTATAACGTATAACGTATAACGTATAACGTATAACGTATAACGTATAACGTATAACGTATAACGTATAACGTATAACATATAATGTATAACGCATATCCTAGAACTTATGCTGAATAACGTATAACGTATAACGTATAATGTATAACGTATAACGTGTAACGTATAACGTATATCGTGTAACGTATAACGTGTAACGTATAACGTATAACGTATAACGTATAACGTATAACGTATAACGTATAACGTATAACGTATAACGTATAACGTATAACGTATAACGTATAACGTATAACGTATAACGTATAACGTATAACGTATAACGTATAACGTATAACGGATAACGTATAACGTATAACGTATAACGTATAACGTATAACATATAATGTATAACGCATATCCTAGAACTTATGCTGAATAACGTATAACGTATAGCGTATAACGTATAACGTATAACGTATAACGTATAACGTATAACGTATAACGTATAACGTATAACGTATAACATATAACGTATAACGTATAACGTATAACGTATAACGTATATCGTATAACGTATAACGTATAACGTATAACGTATAACATATAATGTATAACGCATATCCTAGAACTTATGCTGAATAACGTATAACGTATAACGTATAACGTATAACGTATAACGTGTAACGCATAACGTATATCGTGTAACGTATAACGTGTAACGTATAACGTATAACGTATAACGTATAACGTATAACGTATAACGTATAACGTATAACGTATAACGTATAACGTATAACGTATAACGTATAACGTATAACGTATAACGTATAACGTATAACGTATAACGTATAACGTGTAACGTATAACGTATAACGTATAACGTATAACGTATAACGTATAACGTAATACGTATAATGTATAACGTATAACGTATAAGGTATAACGTATAACGTATAACGTATAACGTATAACGTATAACGTATAACGTATAACGTATAACGTCTAACGTATAACGTATAACGTATAACGTATAACGTATAACGTATAACATATAATATATAACGCATATCCTAGAACTTATGCCGTATAACGTATAGTGTGCAACGTATAACGTATAACGTATAACGTATAACGTATAACGTATAACGTATAACGTATATCGTGTAACGTATAACGTGTAACGTATAACGTATAACGTATAACGTATAACGTATAACGTATAACGTATAACGTATAACGTATAACGTATAACGTATAACGTATAACGTATAACGTATAACGTATAACATATAATATATAGCGCATATCCTAGAACTTATGCCGTATAACGTATAGTGTGCAACGTATAACGTATAACGTATAACGTATAACGTATATCGTGTAACGTATAACGTGTAACGTATAACGTGTAACGTATAACGTATAACGTGTAACGTATAACGTATAACGTATAACGTACAACGTATAACGTACAACGTATAACGTATAACGTATAACGTATAACGTATAACGTATAACGTATAACGTATAACGTATAACGTATAACGTATAACGTATAACGAATAACGTATAACGTATAACGTATAACGTATAACATATAATATATAACGCATATCCTAGAACTTATGCCGTATAACGTATAGTGTGCAACGTATAACGTATAACGTATAACGTATAACGTATATCGTGTAACGTATAACGTGTAACGTATAACGTGTAACGTATAACGTATAACGTATAACGTATAACGTATAACGTATAACGTATAACGTATAACGTATAACGTATAACGTATAACGTATAACGTATAACGTATAACGGATAACGTATAACGTATAACGTATAACGTATAACGTGTAACGTATAACGTATAACGTATAACGTATAACGTATAACGTATAACGTATAACGTATAACGTATAACGTGTAACGTATAACGTATATCGTGTAACGTATAACGTGTAACGTATAACGTATAACGTATAACGTATAAAGTATAACGTATAACGTATAACGTATAACGTATAACGTATAACGTATAACGTATAACGTATAACGTATAACGTATAACGTATAACGTATAACGTATAACGTATAACGTATAACGTATAACGTATAACGTATAACGTATAACGTATAACGTATAACGTATAACGTATAACGTATAACGTAATACGTATAACGTATAACGTATAACGTATAACGTATAACGTAATACGTACAACGTATAACGTATAACGTATAACGGATAACGTATAACGTATACCGTGTAACGTATAACGTGTAACGTATAACGTATAACGTATAACGTATAACGTATAACGTATAACGTATAACGTATAACGTATAACTTATAACGTATAACGTATAACGTATAACGTATAACGTATAACGTATAACGTATAACGTATAACGTATAACGTATAACGTATAACGTGTAACGTATAACGTGTAACGTATAACGTATATCGTGTAACGTATAACGTGTAACGTATAACGTATAACGTATAACGTATAAAGTATAACGTATAACGTATAACGTATAACGTATAACGTATAACGTATAACGTATAACGTATAACGTATAACGTATAACGTATAACGTATAACGTATAACGTATAACGTATAACGTATAACGTATAACGTATAACGTATAACGTATAACGTATAACGTATAACGTATAACGTATAACGTATAACGTATAACGTATAACGTAATACGTATAATGTATAACGTATAACGTATAACGTATAACGTATAACGTATAACGTATAACGTATAACGTATAACGTAGAACGTAAAACGTATAACGTATAACGTATAACGTATAACGTATAACGTATAACGTATAACGTAGAACGTATAACGTATAACGTATAACGTATAACGTATAACGTATAACGTAATATGTACAACGTATAACGTATAACGTATAACGGATAACGTATAACGTATACCGTGTAACGTATAACGTGTAACGTATAACGTATAACGTATAACGTATAACGTATAACGTATAACGTATAACGTATAACGTATAACGTATAACGTATAACGTATAACGGATAACGTATAACGTATACCGTTTAACGTATAACGTATAACGTATAACGTATAACGTATAACGTATAACGTATAACGTATAACGTATAACGTATAACGAATAACGTATAACGTATAACGTGTAACGTATAACGTATAATGTATAACGCATATCCTAGAACTTATGCTGAATAACGTATAACGTATAACATATAATATATAACGCATATGCTAGAACTTATGCCGTATAACGTATAGTGTGCAACGTATAACGTATAACGTATAACGTATAACGTTTAACGTATAACGTATAACGTATAACGTATATCGTATAACGTATATCGTGTAACGTATAACGTGTAACGTATAACGTATAACGTATAACGTATAACGTATAACGTATAACGTATAACGTATAACGTATAACGTATAACGTATAACGTATAACGTATAACGTATAACGTATAACGTATAACGTATAACGTATAACATATAATATATAACGCATATCGTGTAACGTATAACGTGTAACGTATAACGTATAACGTATAACGTATAACGTATAACGTATAACGTATAACGTATAACGTATAACGTATAACGTATAACGTATAACGTATAACGTATAACGTATAACGTATAACGTATAACGTATAACGTATAACGTATAACGTATAACGTATAACGTATAACGTATAACGTATAACGTATAACGTATAACGTATAACATATAATGTATAACGCATATCCTAGAACTTATGCTGAATAACGTATAACGTATAGCGTATAACGTATAACGTATAACGTATAACGTATAACGTATAACGTATAACGTATAACGTATAACATATAACGTATAACGTATAACGTATAACGTATAACGTATATCGTATAACGTATAACGTATAACATATAATATATAACGCATATCCTAGAACTTATGCGGTATAACGTATAGTGTATAACGTATAACGTATAACGTATAGTGTATAACGTATAACGTATAACGTATAGTGTATAACGTATAACGTATAACGTATAGTGTATAACGTATAACGTATAACGTATAACGTATAACGTATAACGTATAACGTAATACGTATAACGTATAACGTATAACGTATAACGTATAACGTATAACGTATAACGTATAACGTATAACGTGTAACGTATCACGTATAACGTATAGCGTATAACGTATATCGTATAACGTATAACGTATAACGTATCAAGTATAAAGGATAACGTGTAACGTATAACGTATAATGTATAACGCATATCCTAGAACTTATGCTGAATAACGTATAACGTATAACGTATAACGTATAACGTATAACGTATAACGTATAACGTATAACGTATAACGTATAACGTATAACGTATAACGTATAACGTATAACGTATAACGTATAACGTATAACGTATAACGTCTAACGTATAACGTATAACGTATAACGTATAACGTATAACGTATAACGTATAACATATAATGTATAACGCATATGCTAGAACTTATGCCGTATAACGTATAGTGTGCAACGTATAACGTATAACGTATAACGTATAACGTATAACGTATAACGTATAACGTATATCGTGTAACGTATAACGTGTAACGTATAACGTATAACGTATAACGTATAACGTATAACGTGTAACGTATAACGTATAACGTATAACGTATAACGTATAACGTATAACGTATAACGTATAACGTATAACGTATAACGTATAACGTATAACGGATAACGTATAACGTATACCGTTTAACGTATAACGTATAACGTATAACGTATAACGTATAACGTATAACGTATAACGTATAACGTATAACGTATAACGAATAACGTATAACGTATAACGTGTAACGTATAACGTATAATGTATAACGCATATCCTAGAACTTATGCTGAATAACGTATAACGTATAACATATAATATATAACGCATATGCTAGAACTTATGCCGTATAACGTATAGTGTGCAACGTATAACGTATAACGTATAACGTATAACGTTTAACGTATAACGTATAACGTATAACGTATATCGTATAACGTATATCGTGTAACGTATAACGTGTAACGTATAACGTATAACGTATAACGTATAACGTATAACGTATAACGTATAACTTTTAACGTATAACGTATAACGTATAACGTAATACGTATAACGTATAACGTATAACGTATAACGTATAACGTATAACGTATAACGTATAACGTATAACGTATAACGTATAACGTGTAACGTATAACGTATAACGTATAGC
Organism: Ptiloglossa arizonensis; assembly: GCF_051014685.1. Lineage (NCBI taxonomy): Eukaryota > Metazoa > Arthropoda > Insecta > Hymenoptera > Colletidae > Ptiloglossa > Ptiloglossa arizonensis. Next base: position 23,807 of record NW_027479956.1, read on the forward strand.
GTATAACGTATATCGTATAACGTACAACGTATAACGTATCACGTATAAAGGATAACGTGTAACGTATATCGTATATCGTATACCGTATAACGTACAACCAGTGACGTATAACGTATAACGTATAACGTATAACGTATAACGTATAACGTATAACGTATAACGTATAACGTATAACGTATAACGTATAACGTATAACATATAATGTATAACGCATATCCTAGAACTTATGCTGAATAACGTATAACGTATAACGTATAATGTATAACGTATAACGTGTAACGTATAACGTATATCGTGTAACGTATAACGTGTAACGTATAACGTATAACGTATAACGTATAACGTATAACGTATAACGTATAACGTATAACGTATAACGTATAACGTATAACGTATAACGTATAACGTATAACGTATAACGTATAACGTATAACGTATAACGTATAACGTATAACGGATAACGTATAACGTATAACGTATAACGTATAACGTATAACATATAATGTATAACGCATATCCTAGAACTTATGCTGAATAACGTATAACGTATAGCGTATAACGTATAACGTATAACGTATAACGTATAACGTATAACGTATAACGTATAACGTATAACGTATAACATATAACGTATAACGTATAACGTATAACGTATAACGTATATCGTATAACGTATAACGTATAACGTATAACGTATAACATATAATGTATAACGCATATCCTAGAACTTATGCTGAATAACGTATAACGTATAACGTATAACGTATAACGTATAACGTGTAACGCATAACGTATATCGTGTAACGTATAACGTGTAACGTATAACGTATAACGTATAACGTATAACGTATAACGTATAACGTATAACGTATAACGTATAACGTATAACGTATAACGTATAACGTATAACGTATAACGTATAACGTATAACGTATAACGTGTAACGTATAACGTATAACGTATAACGTATAACGTATAACGTATAACGTAATACGTATAATGTATAACGTATAACGTATAAGGTATAACGTATAACGTATAACGTATAACGTATAACGTATAACGTATAACGTATAACGTATAACGTCTAACGTATAACGTATAACGTATAACGTATAACGTATAACGTATAACATATAATATATAACGCATATCCTAGAACTTATGCCGTATAACGTATAGTGTGCAACGTATAACGTATAACGTATAACGTATAACGTATAACGTATAACGTATAACGTATATCGTGTAACGTATAACGTGTAACGTATAACGTATAACGTATAACGTATAACGTATAACGTATAACGTATAACGTATAACGTATAACGTATAACGTATAACGTATAACGTATAACGTATAACGTATAACATATAATATATAGCGCATATCCTAGAACTTATGCCGTATAACGTATAGTGTGCAACGTATAACGTATAACGTATAACGTATAACGTATATCGTGTAACGTATAACGTGTAACGTATAACGTGTAACGTATAACGTATAACGTGTAACGTATAACGTATAACGTATAACGTACAACGTATAACGTACAACGTATAACGTATAACGTATAACGTATAACGTATAACGTATAACGTATAACGTATAACGTATAACGTATAACGTATAACGTATAACGAATAACGTATAACGTATAACGTATAACGTATAACATATAATATATAACGCATATCCTAGAACTTATGCCGTATAACGTATAGTGTGCAACGTATAACGTATAACGTATAACGTATAACGTATATCGTGTAACGTATAACGTGTAACGTATAACGTGTAACGTATAACGTATAACGTATAACGTATAACGTATAACGTATAACGTATAACGTATAACGTATAACGTATAACGTATAACGTATAACGTATAACGTATAACGGATAACGTATAACGTATAACGTATAACGTATAACGTGTAACGTATAACGTATAACGTATAACGTATAACGTATAACGTATAACGTATAACGTATAACGTATAACGTGTAACGTATAACGTATATCGTGTAACGTATAACGTGTAACGTATAACGTATAACGTATAACGTATAAAGTATAACGTATAACGTATAACGTATAACGTATAACGTATAACGTATAACGTATAACGTATAACGTATAACGTATAACGTATAACGTATAACGTATAACGTATAACGTATAACGTATAACGTATAACGTATAACGTATAACGTATAACGTATAACGTATAACGTATAACGTATAACGTAATACGTATAACGTATAACGTATAACGTATAACGTATAACGTAATACGTACAACGTATAACGTATAACGTATAACGGATAACGTATAACGTATACCGTGTAACGTATAACGTGTAACGTATAACGTATAACGTATAACGTATAACGTATAACGTATAACGTATAACGTATAACGTATAACTTATAACGTATAACGTATAACGTATAACGTATAACGTATAACGTATAACGTATAACGTATAACGTATAACGTATAACGTATAACGTGTAACGTATAACGTGTAACGTATAACGTATATCGTGTAACGTATAACGTGTAACGTATAACGTATAACGTATAACGTATAAAGTATAACGTATAACGTATAACGTATAACGTATAACGTATAACGTATAACGTATAACGTATAACGTATAACGTATAACGTATAACGTATAACGTATAACGTATAACGTATAACGTATAACGTATAACGTATAACGTATAACGTATAACGTATAACGTATAACGTATAACGTATAACGTATAACGTATAACGTATAACGTATAACGTAATACGTATAATGTATAACGTATAACGTATAACGTATAACGTATAACGTATAACGTATAACGTATAACGTATAACGTAGAACGTAAAACGTATAACGTATAACGTATAACGTATAACGTATAACGTATAACGTATAACGTAGAACGTATAACGTATAACGTATAACGTATAACGTATAACGTATAACGTAATATGTACAACGTATAACGTATAACGTATAACGGATAACGTATAACGTATACCGTGTAACGTATAACGTGTAACGTATAACGTATAACGTATAACGTATAACGTATAACGTATAACGTATAACGTATAACGTATAACGTATAACGTATAACGTATAACGGATAACGTATAACGTATACCGTTTAACGTATAACGTATAACGTATAACGTATAACGTATAACGTATAACGTATAACGTATAACGTATAACGTATAACGAATAACGTATAACGTATAACGTGTAACGTATAACGTATAATGTATAACGCATATCCTAGAACTTATGCTGAATAACGTATAACGTATAACATATAATATATAACGCATATGCTAGAACTTATGCCGTATAACGTATAGTGTGCAACGTATAACGTATAACGTATAACGTATAACGTTTAACGTATAACGTATAACGTATAACGTATATCGTATAACGTATATCGTGTAACGTATAACGTGTAACGTATAACGTATAACGTATAACGTATAACGTATAACGTATAACGTATAACGTATAACGTATAACGTATAACGTATAACGTATAACGTATAACGTATAACGTATAACGTATAACGTATAACGTATAACATATAATATATAACGCATATCGTGTAACGTATAACGTGTAACGTATAACGTATAACGTATAACGTATAACGTATAACGTATAACGTATAACGTATAACGTATAACGTATAACGTATAACGTATAACGTATAACGTATAACGTATAACGTATAACGTATAACGTATAACGTATAACGTATAACGTATAACGTATAACGTATAACGTATAACGTATAACGTATAACGTATAACATATAATGTATAACGCATATCCTAGAACTTATGCTGAATAACGTATAACGTATAGCGTATAACGTATAACGTATAACGTATAACGTATAACGTATAACGTATAACGTATAACGTATAACATATAACGTATAACGTATAACGTATAACGTATAACGTATATCGTATAACGTATAACGTATAACATATAATATATAACGCATATCCTAGAACTTATGCGGTATAACGTATAGTGTATAACGTATAACGTATAACGTATAGTGTATAACGTATAACGTATAACGTATAGTGTATAACGTATAACGTATAACGTATAGTGTATAACGTATAACGTATAACGTATAACGTATAACGTATAACGTATAACGTAATACGTATAACGTATAACGTATAACGTATAACGTATAACGTATAACGTATAACGTATAACGTATAACGTGTAACGTATCACGTATAACGTATAGCGTATAACGTATATCGTATAACGTATAACGTATAACGTATCAAGTATAAAGGATAACGTGTAACGTATAACGTATAATGTATAACGCATATCCTAGAACTTATGCTGAATAACGTATAACGTATAACGTATAACGTATAACGTATAACGTATAACGTATAACGTATAACGTATAACGTATAACGTATAACGTATAACGTATAACGTATAACGTATAACGTATAACGTATAACGTATAACGTCTAACGTATAACGTATAACGTATAACGTATAACGTATAACGTATAACGTATAACATATAATGTATAACGCATATGCTAGAACTTATGCCGTATAACGTATAGTGTGCAACGTATAACGTATAACGTATAACGTATAACGTATAACGTATAACGTATAACGTATATCGTGTAACGTATAACGTGTAACGTATAACGTATAACGTATAACGTATAACGTATAACGTATAACGTATAACGTATAACGTATAACGTATAACGTATAACGTATAACGTATAACGTATAACGTATAACGTATAACGTATAACGTATAACGTATAACGTCTAACGTATAACGTATAACGTATAACGTATAACGTATAACGTATAACGTATAACATATAATGTATAACGCATATGCTAGAACTTATGCCGTATAACGTATAGTGTGCAACGTATAACGTATAACGTATAACGTATAACGTATAACGTATAACGTATAACGTATATCGTGTAACGTATAACGTGTAACGTATAACGTATAACGTATAACGTATAACGTATAACGTATAACGTATAACGTATAACGTATAACGTATAACGTATAACGTATAACGTATAACGTATAACGTATAACGTATAACGTATAACGTATAACGTATAACGTATAACGTATAACGTATAACGTACAACGTATAACGTACAACGTATAACGTACAACGTATAACGTACAACGTATAACGTATAACGTATAACGTATAACGTATAACGTATAACGTATAACGTATAACGTATAACGTATAACGTAGAACGTATAACGTAGAACGTATAACGTATAACGTATAACGTATAACGTATAACGTATAACGTAGAACGTAGAACGTAGAACGTATAACGTATAACGTATAACGTATAACGTATAACGTAATATGTACAACGTATAACGTATAACGTATAACGGATAACGTATAACGTATACCGTGTAACGTATAACGTGTAACGTATAACGTATAACGTATAACGTATAACGTATAACGTATAACGTATAACGTATAACGTATAACGTATAACGTATAACGTATAACGGATAACGTATAACGTATACCGTTTAACGTATAACGTATAACGTATAACGTATAACGTATAACGTATAACGTATAACGTATAACGTATAACGTATAACGTATAACGTATAACGTATAACGAATAACGTATAACGTATAACGTGTAACGTATAACGTATAATGTATAACGCATATCCTAGAACTTATGCTGAATAACGTATAACGTATAACATATAATATATAACGCATATGCTAGAACTTATGCCGTATAACGTATAGTGTGCAACGTATAACGTATAACGTATAACGTATAACGTATAACGTATAACGTATAACGTATAACGTATAACATATAATATATAGCGCATATCCTAGAACTTATGCCGTATAACGTATAGTGTGCAACGTATAACGTATAACGTATAACGTATAACGTATAGCGTATAACGTATAACGTATATCGTGTAACGTATAACGTGTAACGTATAACGTGTAACGTATAACGTATAACGTGTAACGTATAACGTATAACGTATAACGTATATCGTGTAACGTATAACGTGTAACGTATAACGTATAACGTATAACGTATAACGTATAACGTATAACGTATAACGTATAACGTATAACGTATAACGTATAACGTATAACGTATAACGTATAACGTATAACGTATAACGTATAACGTCTAACGTATAACGTATAACGTATAACGTATAACGTATAACGTATAACGTATAACATATAATGTATAACGCATATGCTAGAACTTATGCCGTATAACGTATAGTGTGCAACGTATAACGTATAACGTATAACGTATAACGTATAACGTATAACGTATAACGTATATCGTGTAACGTATATCGTGTAACGTATAACGTGTAACGTATAACGTATAACGTATAACGTATAACGTATAACGTATAACGTATAACGTATAACGTATAACGTATAACGTATAACGTATAACGTATAACGTATAACGTATAACGTATAACGTATAACGTATAACGTACAACGTATAACGTACAACGTATAACGTACAACGTATAACGTACAACGTATAACGTACAACGTATAACGTATAACGTATAACGTATAACGTATAACGTATAACGTATAACGTATAACGTATAACGTATAACGTATAACGTATAACGTAGAACGTATAACGTATAACGTATAACGTATAACGTATAACGTATAACGTATAACGTAGAACGTAGAACGTAGAACGTATAACGTATAACGTATAACGTATAACGTATAACGTAATATGTACAACGTATAACGTATAACGTATAACGGATAACGTATAACGTATACCGTGTAACGTATAACGTGTAACGTATAACGTATAACGTATAACGTATAACGTATAACGTATAACGTATAACGTATAACGTATAACGTATAACGTATAACGTATAACGGATAACGTATAACGTATACCGTTTAACGTACAACGTATAACGTATAACGTATAACGTATAACGTATAACGTATAACGTATAACGTATAACGTATAACGTATAACGTATAACGTATAACGAATAACGTATAACGTATAACGTGTAACGTATAACGTATAATGTATAACGCATATCCTAGAACTTATGCTGAATAACGTATAACGTATAACATATAATATATAACGCATATGCTAGAACTTATGCCGTATAACGTATAGTGTGCAACGTATAACGTATAACGTATAACGTATAACGTATAACGTATAACGTATAACGTATAACGTATAACATATAATATATAGCGCATATCCTAGAACTTATGCCGTATAACGTATAGTGTGCAACGTATAACGTATAACGTATAACGTATAACGTATAACGTATAACGTATAACGTAATACGTATAATGTATAACGTATAACGTATAACGTATAACGTATAACGTATAACGTATAACGTATAACGTATAACGTAGAACGTAAAACGTATAACGTATAACGTATAACGTATAACGTATAACGTATAACGTATAACGTAGAACGTATAACGTATAACGTATAACGTATAACGTATAACGTATAACGTAATATGTACAACGTATAACGTATAACGTATAACGGATAACGTATAACGTATACCGTGTAACGTATAACGTGTAACGTATAACGTATAACGTATAACGTATAACGTATAACGTATAACGTATAACGTATAACGTATAACGTATAACGTATAACGTATAACGTATAACGGATAACGTATAACGTATACCGTTTAACGTATAACGTATAACGTATAACGTATAACGTATAACGTATAACGTATAACGTATAACGTATAACGTATAACGAATAACGTATAACGTATAACGTGTAACGTATAACGTATAATGTATAACGCATATCCTAGAACTTATGCTGAATAACGTATAACGTATAACATATAATATATAACGCATATGCTAGAACTTATGCCGTATAACGTATAGTGTGCAACGTATAACGTATAACGTATAACGTATAACGTTTAACGTATAACGTATAACGTATAACGTATATCGTATAACGTATATCGTGTAACGTATAACGTGTAACGTATAACGTATAACGTATAACGTATAACGTATAACGTATAACGTATAACGTATAACGTATAACGTATAACGTATAACGTATAACGTATAACGTATAACGTATAACGTATAACGTATAACGTATAACATATAATATATAACGCATATCGTGTAACGTATAACGTGTAACGTATAACGTATAACGTATAACGTATAACGTATAACGTATAACGTATAACGTATAACGTATAACGTATAACGTATAACGTATAACGTATAACGTATAACGTATAACGTATAACGTATAACGTATAACGTATAACGTATAACGTATAACGTATAACGTATAACGTATAACGTATAACGTATAACGTATAACATATAATGTATAACGCATATCCTAGAACTTATGCTGAATAACGTATAACGTATAGCGTATAACGTATAACGTATAACGTATAACGTATAACGTATAACGTATAACGTATAACGTATAACATATAACGTATAACGTATAACGTATAACGTATAACGTATATCGTATAACGTATAACGTATAACATATAATATATAACGCATATCCTAGAACTTATGCGGTATAACGTATAGTGTATAACGTATAACGTATAACGTATAGTGTATAACGTATAACGTATAACGTATAGTGTATAACGTATAACGTATAACGTATAGTGTATAACGTATAACGTATAACGTATAACGTATAACGTATAACGTATAACGTAATACGTATAACGTATAACGTATAACGTATAACGTATAACGTATAACGTATAACGTATAACGTATAACGTGTAACGTATCACGTATAACGTATAGCGTATAACGTATATCGTATAACGTATAACGTATAACGTATCAAGTATAAAGGATAACGTGTAACGTATAACGTATAATGTATAACGCATATCCTAGAACTTATGCTGAATAACGTATAACGTATAACGTATAACGTATAACGTATAACGTATAACGTATAACGTATAACGTATAACGTATAACGTATAACGTATAACGTATAACGTATAACGTATAACGTATAACGTATAACGTCTAACGTATAACGTATAACGTATAACGTATAACGTATAACGTATAACGTATAACATATAATGTATAACGCATATGCTAGAACTTATGCCGTATAACGTATAGTGTGCAACGTATAACGTATAACGTATAACGTATAACGTATAACGTATAACGTATAACGTATAACGTATAACGTATATCGTGTAACGTATAACGTGTAACGTATAACGTATAACGTATAACGTATAACGTATAACGTATAACGTATAACGTATAACGTATAACGTATAACGTATAACGTATAACGTATAACGTATAACGTATAACGTATAACGTATAACGTATAACGTATAACGTATAACGTATAACGTATAACGTATAACGTATAACGTGTAACGTATCACGTATAACGTATAACATATAATGTATAACGCATATGCTAGAACTTATGCCGTATAACGTATAGTGTGCAACGTATAACGTATAACGTATAACGTATAACGTATAACGTATAACGTATAACGTATATCGTGTAACGTATAACGTGTAACGTATAACGTATAACGTATAACGTATAACGTATAACGTATAACGTATAACGTATAACGTATAACGTATAACGTATAACGTATAACGTATAACGTATAACGTATAACGTATAACGTATAACGTATAACGTATAACGTATAACGTATAACGTATAACGTACAACGTATAACGTACAACGTATAACGTACAACGTATAACGTATAACGTATAACGTATAACGTATAACGTATAACGTATAACGTATAACGTATAACGTATAACGTATAACGTATAACGTAGAACGTATAACGTATAACGTATAACGTATAACGTATAACGTATAACGTATAACGTATAACGTAGAACGTAGAACGTAGAACGTATAACGTATAACGTATAACGTATAACGTATAACGTAATATGTACAACGTATAACGTATAACGTATAACGGATAACGTATAACGTATACCGTGTAACGTATAACGTGTAACGTATAACGTATAACGTATAACGTATAACGTATAACGTATAACGTATAACGTATAACGTATAACGTATAACGTATAACGTATAACGGATAACGTATAACGTATACCGTTTAACGTATAACGTATAACGTATAACGTATAACGTATAACGTATAACGTATAACGTATAACGTATAACGTATAACGTATAACGTATAACGTATAACGAATAACGTATAACGTATAACGTGTAACGTATAACGTATAATGTATAACGCATATCCTAGAACTTATGCTGAATAACGTATAACGTATAACATATAATATATAACGCATATGCTAGAACTTATGCCGTATAACGTATAGTGTGCAACGTATAACGTATAACGTATAACGTATAACGTATAACGTATAACGTATAACGTATAACGTATAACATATAATATATAGCGCATATCCTAGAACTTATGCCGTATAACGTATAGTGTGCAACGTATAACGTATAACGTATAACGTATAACGTATAGCGTATAACGTATAACGTATATCGTGTAACGTATAACGTGTAACGTATAACGTGTAACGTATAACGTATAACGTGTAACGTATAACGTATAACGTATAACGTATATCGTGTAACGTATAACGTATAACGTGTAACGTATAACGTATAACGTATAACGTATAACGTATAACGTATAACGTATAACGTATAACGTATAACGTATAACGTATAACGTATAACGTATAACGTATAACGTATAACGTATAACGTCTAACGTATAACGTATAACGTATAACGTATAACGTATAACGTATAACGTATAACATATAATGTATAACGCATATGCTAGAACTTATGCCGTATAACGTATAGTGTGCAACGTATAACGTATAACGTATAACGTATAACGTATAACGTATAACGTATAACGTATATCGTGTAACGTATATCGTGTAACGTATAACGTGTAACGTATAACGTATAACGTATAACGTATAACGTATAACGTATAACGTATAACGTATAACGTATAACGTATAACGTATAACGTATAACGTATAACGTATAACGTATAACGTATAACGTACAACGTATAACGTACAACGTATAACGTACAACGTATAACGTACAACGTATAACGTATAACGTATAACGTATAACGTATAACGTATAACGTATAACGTATAACGTATAACGTATAACGTATAACGTATAACGTAGAACGTATAACGTATAACGTATAACGTATAACGTATAACGTATAACGTATAACGTATAACGTAGAACGTAGAACGTATAACGTATAACGTATAACGTATAACGTATAACGTAATATGTACAACGTATAACGTATAACGTATAACGGATAACGTATAACGTATACCGTGTAACGTATAACGTGTAACGTATAACGTATAACGTATAACGTATAACGTATAACGTATAACGTATAACGTATAACGTATAACGTATAACGTATAACGTATAACGGATAACGTATAACGTATACCGTTTAACGTACAACGTATAACGTATAACGTATAACGTATAACGTATAACGTATAACGTATAACGTATAACGTATAACGTATAACGTATAACGTATAACGAATAACGTATAACGTATAACGTGTAACGTATAACGTATAATGTATAACGCATATCCTAGAACTTATGCTGAATAACGTATAACGTATAACATATAATATATAACGCATATGCTAGAACTTATGCCGTATAACGTATAGTGTGCAACGTATAACGTATAACGTATAACGTATAACGTATAACGTATAACGTATAACGTATAACGTATAACATATAATATATAGCGCATATCCTAGAACTTATGCCGTATAACGTATAGTGTGCAACGTATAACGTATAACGTATAACGTATAACGTATAGCGTATAACGTATAACGTATATCGTGTAACGTATAACGTGTAACGTATAACGTGTAACGTATAACGTATAACGTGTAACGTATAACGTATAACGTAGAACGTAGAACGTATAACGTATAACGTATAACGTATAACGTATAACGTAATATGTACAACGTATAACGTATAACGTATAACGGATAACGTATAACGTATACCGTGTAACGTATAACGTGTAACGTATAACGTATAACGTATAACGTATAACGTATAACGTATAACGTATAACGTATAACGTATAACGTATAACGTATAACGTATAACGGATAACGTATAACGTATACCGTTTAACGTACAACGTATAACGTATAACGTATAACGTATAACGTATAACGTATAACGTATAACGTATAACGTATAACGTATAACGTATAACGTATAACGAATAACGTATAACGTATAACGTGTAACGTATAACGTATAATGTATAACGCATATCCTAGAACTTATGCTGAATAACGTATAACGTATAACATATAATATATAACGCATATGCTAGAACTTATGCCGTATAACGTATAGTGTGCAACGTATAACGTATAACGTATAACGTATAACGTATAACGTATAACGTATAACGTATAACGTATAACATATAATATATAGCGCATATCCTAGAACTTATGCCGTATAACGTATAGTGTGCAACGTATAACGTATAACGTATAACGTATAACGTATAGCGTATAACGTATAACGTATATCGTGTAACGTATAACGTGTAACGTATAACGTGTAACGTATAACGTATAACGTGTAACGTATAACGTATAACGTATAACGTACAACGTATAACGTACAACGTATAACGTATAACGTATAACGTATAACGTATAACGTATAAGGTATAACGTATAACGTATAACGTATAACGTATAACGTATAACGTATAACGTATAACGTATAACGTATAACATATAATATATAACGCATATCCTAGAACTTATGCCGTATAACGTATAGTGTGCAACGTATAACGTATAACGTATAACGTATAACGTATAGCATATAACGTATAACGTATATCGTGTAACGTATAACGTGTAACGTATAACGTGTAACGTATAACGTATAACGTGTAACGTATAACGCATAACGTATAACGTACAACGTATAACGTACAACGTATAACGTATAACGTATAACGTATAACGTATAACGTATAACGTATAACGTATAACGTATAACGTATAACGTATAACGTATAACGTATAACGTATAACGTATAACGTGTAACGTATTACGTATAACGTATAGCGTATAACGTATATCGTATAACGTATAACGTATAACATATAATATAATGTATAACGCATATCCTAGAACTTATGCTGAATAACGTATAACGTATAACGTATAACGTATTACGTATAACCTATAACGTATAACGTATAACGTATAACGTATAACGTATAACGTATAACGCATAACGTATAACGTGTAACGTATAACGTATATCGTGTAACGTATAACGTGTAACGTATAACGTGTAACGTATAACGTATAACGTATAACGTATAACGTATAACGTATAACGTATAACGTATAACGTATAACGTATAACGTATAACATATAATATATAACGCATATCCTAGAACTTATGCCGTATAACGTATAGTGTGCAACGTATAACGTATAACGTATAACGTATAACGTATAACGTATAACGTATAACGTATAACGTATATCGTGTAACGTAGAACGTGTAACGTATAACGTGTAACGTATAACGTATAACGTATAACGTATAACGTATAACGTATAACGTATAACGTATAACGTATAACGTATAACGTATAACGTATAACGTATAACGTATAACGTGTAACGTATAACGTATAACGTATAACGTATAACGTATAACGTATAACGTATAACGTATAACGTATAACGTGTAACGTATAACGTATATCGTGTAACGTATAACGTGTAACGTATAACGTATAACGTATAACGTATAAAGTATAACGTATAACGTATAACGTATAACGTATAACGTATAACGTATAACGTATAACGTATAACGTATAACGTATAACGTATAACGTATATCGTATAACGTATAACGTATAACGTATAACGTATAACGTATAACGTATAACGTAATACGTATAATGTATAACGTATAACGTATAACGTATAACGTATAACGTATAACGTATAACGTATAACGTATAACGTAGAACGTATAACGTATAACGTATAACGTATAACGTATAACGTATAACGTATAACGTATAACGTAGAACGTAGAACGTATAACGTATAACGTATAACGTATAACGTATAACGTAATACGTACAACGTATAACGTATAACGTATAACGGATAACGTATAACGTATACCGTGTAACGTATAACGTGTAACGTATAACGTATAACGTATAACGTATAACGTATAACGTATAACGTATAACGTATAACGTATAACGTATAACGTATAACGTATAACGTATAACGTATAACGTATAACGTATAACGTATAACGTATAACGTATAACGTATAACGTATAACGTATAACGTATAACGTATAACGTATAACGTAGAACGTATAACGTATAACGTATAACGTATAACGTATAACGTATAACGTATAACGTATAACGTAGAACGTAGAACGTATAACGTATAACGTATAACGTATAACGTATAACGTAATATGTACAACGTATAACGTATAACGTATAACGGATAACGTATAACGTATACCGTGTAACGTATAACGTGTAACGTATAACGTATAACGTATAACGTATAACGTATAACGTATAACGTATAACGTATAACGTATAACGTATAACGTATAACGTATAACGGATAACGTATAACGTATACCGTTTAACGTATAACGTATAACGTATAACGTATAACGTATAACGTATAACGTATAACGTATAACGTATAACGTATAACGAATAACGTATAACGTATAACGTGTAACGTATAACGTATAATGTATAACGCATATCCTAGAACTTATGCTGAATAACGTATAACGTATAACATATAATATATAACGCATATGCTAGAACTTATGCCGTATAACGTATAGTGTGCAACGTATAACGTATAACGTATAACGTATAACGTTTAACGTATAACGTATAACGTATAACGTATATCGTATAACGTATATCGTGTAACGTATAACGTGTAACGTATAACGTATAACGTATAACGTATAACGTATAACGTATAACGTATAACGTATAACGTATAACGTATAACGTATAACGTATAACGTATAACGTATAACGTATAACGTATAACGTATAACGTATAACGTATAACGTATAACGTATAACATATAATATATAACGCATATCCTAGAACTTATGCCGTATAACTTATAGTGTGCAACGTATAACGTATAACGTATAACGTATAACGTATAACGTATAACGTATAACGTATATCGTGTAACGTATAACGTGTAACGTATAACGTATAACGTATAACGTATAACGTATAACGTATAACGTATAACGTATAACGTATAACGTATAGTGTATAACGTATAACGTATAACGTATAACGTATAACTTTTAACGTATAACGTATAACGTATAACGTAATACGTATAACGTATAACGTATAACGTATAACGTATAACGTATAACGTATAACGTATAACGTATAACGTATAACGTGTAACGTATAACGTATAACGTATAGCGTATAACGTATATCGTATAACGTACAACGTATAACGTATCACGTATAAAGGATAACGTGTAACGTATATCGTATATCGTATACCGTATAACCTACAACCAGTGACGTATAACGTATAACGTATAACGTATAACGTATAACGTATAACGTATAACGTATAACGTATAACGTATAACGTATAACGTATAACGTATAACGTATAACATATAATGTATAACGCATATCCTAGAACTTATGCTGAATAACGTATAACGTATAACGTATAATGTATAACGTATAACGTGTAACGTATAACGTATATCGTGTAACGTATAACGTGTAACGTATAACGTATAACGTATAACGTATAACGTATAACGTATAACGTATAACGTATAACGTATAACGTATAACGTATAACGTATAACGTATAACGTATAACGAATAACGTATAACGTATAACGTGTAACGTATAACGTATAATGTATAACGCATATCCTAGAACTTATGCTGAATAACGTATAACGTATAACATATAATGTATAACGCATATCCTAGAACTTATGCTGAATAACGTATAACGTATAACGTATAACGTATAACGTATAACGTGTAACGCATAACGTATATCGTGTAACGTATAACGTGTAACGTATAACGTATAACGTATAACGTATAACGTATAACGTATAACGTATAACGTATAACGTATAACGTATAACGTATAACGAATAACGTATAACGTATAACGTGTAACGTATAACGTATAATGTATAACGCATATCCTAGAACTTATGCTGAATAACGTATAACGTATAACATATAATGTATAACGCATATCCTAGAACTTATGCTGAATAACGTATAACGTATAACGTATAACGTATAACGTATAACGTGTAACGCATAACGTATATCGTGTAACGTATAACGTGTAACGTATAACGTATAACGTATAACGTATAACGTATAACGTATAACGTATAACGTATAACGTATAACGTATAACGTATAACTTATAACGTATAACGTATAACGTATAACGTATAACGTATAACGTATAACGTATAACGTATAACGTATAACGTATAACGTATAACGTATAACGTATAACGTATAACGTATAACGTAATACGTATAATGTATAACGTATAACGTATAAGGTATAACGTATAACGTATAACGTATAACGTATAACGTATAACGTATAACGTATAACGTATAACGTCTAACGTATAACGTATAACGTATAACGTATAACGTATAACGTATAACATATAATATATAACGCATATCCTAGAACTTATGCCGTATAACGTATAGTGTGCAACGTATAACGTATAACGTATAACGTATAACGTATAACGTATAACGTATAACGTATATCGTGTAACGTATAACGTGTAACGTATAACGTATAACGTATAACGTATAACGTATAACGTATAACGTATAACGTATAACGTATAACGTATAACGTATAACGTATAACGTATAACGTATAACGTATAACATATAATATATAGCGCATATCCTAGAACTTATGCCGTATAACGTATAGTGTGCAACGTATAACGTATAACGTATAACGTATAACGTATAGCGTATAACGTATAACGTATATCGTGTAACGTATAACGTGTAACGTATAACGTGTAACGTATAACGTATAACGTGTAACGTATAACGTATAACGTATAACGTATAACGTACAACGTATAACGTACAACGTATAACGTATAACGTATAACGTATAACGTATAACGTATAACGTATAACGTATAACGTATAACGTATAACGTATAACGTATAACGTATAACGAATAACGTATAACGTATAACGTATAACGTATAACATATAATATATAACGCATATCCTAGAACTTATGCCGTATAACGTATAGTGTGCAACGTATAACGTATAACGTATAACGTATAACGTATAGCATATAACGTATAACGTATATCGTGTAACGTATAACGTGTAACGTTTAACGTGTAACGTATAACGTATAACGTGTAACGTATAACGCATAACGTATAACGTACAACGTATAACGTACAACGTATAACGTATAACGTATAACGTATAACGTATAACGTATAACGTATAACGTATAACGTATAACGTATAACGTATAACGTATAACGTATAACGTATAACGTATAACGTGTAACGTATTACGTATAACGTATAGCGTATAACGTATATCGTATAACGTATAACGTATAACATATAATATAATGTATAACGCATATCCTAGAACTTATGCTGAATAACGTATAACGTATAACGTATAACGTATTACGTATAACCTATAACGTATAACCTATAACGTATAACGTATAACGTATAACGCATAACGTATAACGTGTAACGTATAACGTATATCGTGTAACGTATAACGTGTAACGTATAACGTGTAACGTATAACGTATAACGTATAACGTATAACGTATAACGTATAACGTATAACGTATAACGTATAACGTATAACGTATAACGTATAACATATAATATATAACGCATATCCTAGAACTTATGCCGTATAACGTATAGTGTGCAACGTATAACGTATAACGTATAACGTATAACGTATAACGTATAACGTATAACGTATAACGTATATCGTGTAACGTAGAACGTGTAACGTATAACGTGTAACGTATAACGTATAACGTATAACGTATAACGTATAACGTATAACGTATAACGTATAACGTATAACGTATAACGTATAACGTATAACGTATAACGTATAACGTATAACGTATAACGTATAACGTATAACGTATAACGTATAACGTATAACGTATAACGTATAACGTGTAACGTATAACGTATATCGTGTAACGTATAACGTGTAACGTATAACGTATAACGTATAACGTATAAAGTATAACGTATAACGTATAACGTATAACGTATAACGTATAACGTATAACGTATAACGTATAACGTATAACGTATAACGTATAACGTATAACGTATAACGTATAACGTATAACGTATAACGTATAACGTATAACGTATAACGTAATACGTATAATGTATAACGTATAACGTATAACGTATAACGTATAACGTATAACGTATAACGTATAACGTATAACGTATAAAGTATAACGTATAACGTATAACGTATAACGTATAACGTATAACGTATAACGTATAACGTATAACGTATAACGTATAACGTATAACGTATAACGTATAACGTATAACGTATAACGTATAACGTATAACGTATAACGTATAACGTAATACGTATAATGTATAACGTATAACGTATAACGTATAACGTATAACGTATAACGTATAACGTATAACGTATAACGTAGAACGTATAACGTATAACGTATAACGTATAACGTATAACGTGTAACGTATAACGTATAATGTATAACGCATATCCTAGAACTTATGCTGAATAACGTATAACGTATAACATATAATATATAACGCATATGCTAGAACTTATGCCGTATAACGTATAGTGTGCAACGTATGACGTATAACGTATAACGTATAACGTTTAACGTATAACGTATAACGTGTAACGTATAACGTATATCGTGTAACGTATAACGTGTAACGTATAACGTATAACGTATAACGTATAAAGTATAACGTATAACGTATAACGTATAACGTATAACGTATAACGTATAACGTATAACGTATAACGTATAACGTATAACGTATAACGTATAACGTATAACGTATAACGTATAACGTATAACGTATAACGTATAACGTATAACGTATAACGTATAACGTATAACGTATAACGTATAACGTATAACGTATAACGTATAACGTATAACGTATAACGTATAACGTATAACGTATAACGTAATACGTATAATGTATAACGTATAACGTATAACGTATAACGTATAACGTATAACGTATAACGTATAACGTATAACGTAGAACGTATAACGTATAACGTATAACGTATAACGTATAACGTATAACGTATAACGTATAACGTATAACGTATAACGTATAACGTATAACGTATATCGTGTAACGTAGATCGTATAACGTATAACGTATAACGTGTAACGTATAACGTATAACGTATAACGTATAACGTATAACGTGTAACGTATAACGTGTAACGTATAACGTATATCGTGTAACGTATAACGTGTAACGTATAACGTATAACGTATAACGTATAAAGTATAACGTATAACGTATAACGTATAACGTATAACGTATAACGTATAACGTATAACGTATAACGTATAACGTATAACGTATAACGTATAACGTATAACGTATAACGTATAACGTATAACGTATAACGTATAACGTATAACGTATAACGTATAACGTATAACGTATAACGTATAACGTATAACGTAATACGTATAATGTATAACGTATAACGTATAACGTATAACGTATAACGTATAACGTATAACGTATAACGTATAACGTAGAACGTATAACGTATAACGTATAACGTATAACGTATAACGTATAACGTATAACGTATAACGTAGAACGTAGAACGTATAACGTATAACGTATAACGTATAACGTATAACGTAATATGTACAACGTATAACGTATAACGTATAACGGATAACGTATAACGTATACCGTGTAACGTATAACGTGTAACGTATAACGTATAACGTATAACGTATAACGTATAACGTATAACGTATAACGTATAACGTATAACGTATAACGTATAACGTATAACGGATAACGTATAACGTATACCGTTTAACGTATAACGTATAACGTATAACGTATAACGTATAACGTATAACGTATAACGTATAACGTATAACGTATAACGAATAACGTATAACGTATAACGTGTAACGTATAACGTATAATGTATAACGCATATCCTAGAACTTATGCTGAATAACGTATAACGTATAACATATAATATATAACGCATATGCTAGAACTTATGCCGTATAACGTATAGTGTGCAACGTATAACGTATAACGTATAACGTATAACGTTTAACGTATAACGTATAACGTATAACGTATATCGTATAACGTATATCGTGTAACGTATAACGTGTAACGTATAACGTATAACGTATAACGTATAACGTATAACGTATAACGTATAACGTATAACGTATAACGTATAACGTATAACGTATAACGTATAACGTATAACGTATAACGTATAACATATAATATATAACGCATATCCTAGAACTTATGCCGTATAACTTATAGTGTGCAACGTATAACGTATAACGTATAACGTATAACGTATAACGTATAACGTATAACGTATATCGTGTAACGTATAACGTGTAACGTATAACGTATAACGTATAACGTATAACGTATAACGTATAACGTATAACGTATAACGTATAACGTATAGTGTATAACGTATAACGTATAACGTATAACGTATAACTTTTAACGTATAACGTATAACGTATAACGTAATACGTATAACGTATAACGTATAACGTATAACGTATAACGTATAACGTATAACGTATAACGTATAACGTATAACGTGTAACGTATAACGTATAACGTATAGCGTATAACGTATATCGTATAACGTACAACGTATAACGTATCACGTATAAAGGATAACGTGTAACGTATATCGTATATCGTATACCGTATAACGTACAACCAGTGACGTATAACGTATAACGTATAACGTATAACGTATAACGTATAACGTATAACGTATAACGTATTAACGTATAACGTATAACGTATAACGTATAACATATAATGTATAACGCATATCCTAGAACTTATGCTGAATAACGTATAACGTATAACGTATAATGTATAACGTATAACGTGTAACGTATAACGTATATCGTGTAACGTATAACGTGTAACGTATAACGTATAACGTATAACGTATAACGTATAACGTATAACGTATAACGTATAACGTATAACGTATAACGTATAACGTATAACGTATAACGTATAACGTATAACGTATAACGTATAACGTATAACGTATAACGTATAACGTATAACGTATAACGTATAACGTATAACGTATAACGTATAACGTATAACGTATAACATATAATGTATAACGCATATCCTAGAACTTATGCTGAATAACGTATAACGTATAGCGTATAACGTATAACGTATAACGTATAACGTATAACGTATAACGTATAACGTATAACGTATAACATATAACGTATAACGTATAACGTATAACGTATAACGTATATCGTATAACGTATAACGTATAACGTATAACGTATAACATATAATGTATAACGCATATCCTAGAACTTATGCTGAATAACGTATAACGTATAACGTATAACGTATAACGTGTAACGCATAACGTATATCGTGTAACGTATAACGTGTAACGTATAACGTATAACGTATAACGTATAACGTATAACGTATAACGTATAACGTATAACATATAATATATAACGCATATCCTAGAACTTATGCCGTATAACGTATAGTGTGCAACGTATAACGTATAACGTATAACATATAACGTATAACGTATAACGTATATCGTGTAACGTAGAACGTGTAACGTATAACGTGTAACGTATAACGTATAACGTATAACGTATAACGTATAACGTATAACGTATAACGTATAACGTATAACGTATAACGTATAACGTATAACGTATAACGTATAACGTATAACGTATAACGTATAACGTATAACGTATAACGTATAACGTATAACGTATAACGTATAACGTATAACGTGTAACGTATAACGTATATCGTGTAACGTATAACGTGTAACGTATAACGTATAACGTATAACGTATAAAGTATAACGTATAACGTATAACGTATAACGTATAACGTATAACGTATAACGTATAACGTATAACGTATAACGTATAACGTATAACGTATAACGTATAACGTATAACGTATAACGTATAACGTATAACGTAATACGTATAATGTATAACGTATAACGTATAACGTATAACGTATAACGTATAACGTATAACGTATAACGTATAACGTATAAAGTATAACGTATAACGTATAACGTATAACGTATAACGTATAACGTATAACGTATAACGTATAACGTATAACGTATAACGTGTAACGTATAACGTATAATGTATAACGCATATCCTAGAACTTATGCTGAATAACGTATAACGTATAACATATAATATATAACGCATATGCTAGAACTTATGCCGTATAACGTATAGTGTGCAACGTATAACGTATAACGTATAACGTATAACGTTTAACGTATAACGTATAACGTGTAACGTATAACGTATATCGTGTAACGTATAACGTGTAACGTATAACGTATAACGTATAACGTATAAAGTATAACGTATAACGTATAACGTATAACGTATAACGTATAACGTATAACGTATAACGTATAACGTATAACGTATAACGTATAACGTATAACGTATAACGTATAACGTATAACGTATAACGTATAACGTATAACGTATAACGTATAACGTATAACGTATAACGTATAACGTATAACGTATAACGTATAACGTATAACGTATAACGTATAACGTATAACGTATAACGTATAACGTATAACGTAATACGTATAATGTATAACGTATAACGTATAACGTATAACGTATAACGTATAACGTATAACGTATAACGTATAACGTAGAACGTATAACGTATAACGTATAACGTATAACGTATAACGTATAACGTATAACGTATAACGTATAACGTATAACGTATAACGTATAACGTATATCGTGTAACGTAGAACGTATAACGTATAACGTATAACGTGTAACGTATAACGTATAACGTATAACGTATAACGTATAACGTGTAACGTATAACGTGTAACGTATAACGTATATCGTGTAACGTATAACGTGTAACGTATAACGTATAACGTATAACGTATAAAGTATAACGTATAACGTATAACGTATAACGTATAACGTATAACGTATAACGTATAACGTATAACGTATAACGTATAACGTATAACGTATAACGTATAACGTATAACGTATAACGTATAACGTATAACGTATAACGTATAACGTATAACGTATAACGTATAACGTATAACGTATAACGTATAACGTATAACGTAATACGTATAATGTATAACGTATAACGTATAACGTATAACGTATAACGTATAACGTATAACGTATAACGTATAACGTAGAACGTATAACGTATAACGTATAACGTATAACGTATAACGTATAACGTATAACGTATAACGTAGAACGTAGAACGTATAACGTATAACGTATAACGTATAACGTATAACGTAATATGTACAACGTATAACGTATAACGTATAACGGATAACGTATAACGTATACCGTGTAACGTATAACGTGTAACGTATAACGTATAACGTATAACGTATAACGTATAACGTATAACGTATAACGTATAACGTATAACGTATAACGTATAACGTATAACGGATAACGTATAACGTATACCGTTTAACGTATAACGTATAACGTATAACGTATAACGTATAACGTATAACGTATAACGTATAACGTATAACGTATAACGAATAACGTATAACGTATAACGTGTAACGTATAACGTATAATGTATAACGCATATCCTAGAACTTATGCTGAATAACGTATAACGTATAACATATAATATATAACGCATATGCTAGAACTTATGCCGTATAACGTATAGTGTGCAACGTATAACGTATAACGTATAACGTATAACGTTTAACGTATAACGTATAACGTATAACGTATATCGTATAACGTATATCGTGTAACGTATAACGTGTAACGTATAACGTATAACGTATAACGTATAACGTATAACGTATAACGTATAACGTATAACGTATAACGTATAACGTATAACGTATAACGTGTAACGTATAACGTATAACGTATAGCGTATAACGTATATCGTATAACGTACAACGTATAACGTATCACGTATAAAGGATAACGTGTAACGTATATCGTATATCGTATACCGTATAACGTACAACCAGTGATGTATAACGTATAACGTATAACGTATAACGTATAACGTATAACGTATAACGTATAACGTATAACGTATAACGTATAACGTATAACGTATAACATATAATGTATAACGCATATCCTAGAACTTATGCTGAATAACGTATAACGTATAACGTATAATGTATAACGTATAACGTGTAACGTATAACGTATATCGTGTAACGTATAACGTGTAACGTATAACGTATAACGTATAACGTATAACGTATAACGTATAACGTATAACGTATAACGTATAACGTATAACGTATAACGTATAACGTATAACGTATAACGTATAACGTATAACGTATAACGTATAACGTATAACGTATAACGTATAACGTATAACGTATAACGTATAACGTATAACGTATAACGTATAACGTATAACATATAATGTATAACGCATATCCTAGAACTTATGCTGAATAACGTATAACGTATAGCGTATAACGTATAACGTATAACGTATAACGTATAACGTATAACGTATAACGTATAACGTATAACATATAACGTATAACGTATAACGTATAACGTATAACGTATATCGTATAACGTATAACGTATAACGTATAACGTATAACATATAATGTATAACGCATATCCTAGAACTTATGCTGAATAACGTATAACGTATAACGTATAACGTATAACGTATAACGTGTAACGCATAACGTATATCGTGTAACGTATAACGTGTAACGTATAACGTATAACGTATAACGTATAACGTATAACGTATAACGTATAACGTATAACGTATAACGTATAACGTATAACGTATAACGTATAACGTATAACGTATAACGTATAACGTATAACGTATAACGTATAACGTATAACGTATAACGTATAACGTAATACGTATAATGTATAACGTATAACGTATAAGGTATAACGTATAACGTATAACGTATAACGTATAACGTATAACGTATAACGTATAACGTATAACGTCTAACGTATAACGTATAACGTATAACGTATAACGTATAACGTATAACATATAATATATAACGCATATCCTAGAACTTATGCCGTATAACGTATAGTGTGCAACGTATAACGTATAACGTATAACGTATAACGTATAACGTATAACGTATAACGTATATCGTGTAACGTATAACGTGTAACGTATAACGTATAACGTATAACGTATAACGTATAACGTATAACGTATAACGTATAACGTATAACGTATAACGTATAACGTATAACGTATAACGTATAACGTATAACATATAATATATAGCGCATATCCTAGAACTTATGCCGTATAACGTATAGTGTGCAACGTATAACGTATAACGTATAACGTATAACGTATAGCGTATAACGTATAACGTATATCGTGTAACGTATAACGTGTAACGTATAACGTGTAACGTATAACGTATAACGTGTAACGTATAACGTATAACGTATAACGTACAACGTATAACGTACAACGTATAACGTATAACGTATAACGTATAACGTATAACGTATAACGTATAACGTATAACGTATAACGTATAACGTATAACGTATAACGTATAACGAATAACGTATAACGTATAACGTATAACGTATAACATATAATATATAACGCATATCCTAGAACTTATGCCGTATAACGTATAGTGTGCAACGTATAACGTATAACGTATAACGTATAACGTATAGCATATAACGTATAACGTATATCGTGTAACGTATAACGTGTAACGTTTAACGTGTAACGTATAACGTATAACGTGTAACGTATAACGCATAACGTATAACGTACAACGTATAACGTACAACGTATAACGTATAACGTATAACGTATAACGTATAACGTATAACGTATAACGTATAACGTATAACGTATAACGTATAACGTATAACGTATAACGTGTAACGTATTACGTATAACGTATAGCGTATAACGTATATCGTATAACGTATAACGTATAACATATAATATAATGTATAACGCATATCCTAGAACTTATGCTGAATAACGTATAACGTATAACGTATAACGTATTACGTATAACCTATAACGTATAACGTATAACGTATAACGTATAACGTATAACGCATAACGTATAACGTGTAACGTATAACGTATATCGCGTAACGTATAACGTGTAACGTATAACGTGTAACGTATAACGTATAACGTATAACGTATAACGTATAACGTATAACGTATAACGTATAACGTATAACGTATAACGTATAACATATAATATATAACGCATATCCTAGAACTTATGCCGTATAACGTATAGTGTGCAACGTATAACGTATAACGTATAACGTATAACGTATAACGTATAACGTATAACGTATAACGTATAACGTATATCGTGTAACGTAGAACGTGTAACGTATAACGTGTAACGTATAACGTATAACGTATAACGTATAACGTATAACGTATAACGTATAACGTATAACGTATAACGTATAACGTATAACGTATAACGTATAACGTATAACGTATAACGTATAACGTATAACGTATAACGTATAACGTATAACGTATAACGTATAACGTATAACGTATAACGTATAACGTGTAACGTATAACGTATATCGTGTA
>NW_027479957.1:0-51157 GCF_051014685.1 Ptiloglossa arizonensis
AGTTATTGGATTCGAGTATCAGACTTGCGAAAATTTTGATGGTTTCTCAACCGTACCTTAACTTCAAACTCCCATATCTCGCGAACGGATTGACGAACTCGAGAAATTCCTATTGCATCTGAAAGCAGAAACTCGCCCGGTTACAACGGTGTATGCATTTTTGCCCTAGGCCATAGTAGTTATTGGTTTCGAGTATCAGACTTGCGAAAATTTTGATGGTTTCTCAAACATTCCTTAACTTCAAACTCGATATCTCGCGAACGGATTGACGAACTCGAGAAATTCCTGTTGCATCTGAAAGTAGAAACACGCCCGAATACAATGGTGTGTGTACTTTTCTCCTAGGCCATTCCAGTTATTGGTTTCGAGTATCAGACACAAGGAAAATTTTGATGGTTTCTCAACCATTCCTTAACTTCAAACTCCCATATCTCGCGAACGGAATGACGAACTCGAGAAATTCCTATTGCATCTGAAAGTAGAAACCCGCCAGATTACAATGGTGTGTGTACTATTCCCTAAGGCCACTCCAGTTATTGGTTTCGAGTATCAGACTTGCGAAAATTTTGATTGTTTCTCAATCATTCCTTAAATTCAAACTTCCATTTCTCGCGAACGGATTGACGAACTCGAGAATTTCCTGTTGCATGTGAAAGTAGAAACTCGCCCGATTACAACGGTATGTGTATTTTTCCGCTAGGCCTTTGTAGTTATTGGTTTCGAGAATCAGACTTGCGAAAATTTTGATGGTGTCTCAATCATTCCTTAACTTCAAACTTCCATATCTCGCGAACGGATAGACGAACTCGAGAATTTCCTATTGCATCTGAAAGCAGAAACTCGCCCGATTACAACGGTATGTGTATTTTTGCCCTAGGCCACAGTAGTTATTGGATTCGAGTATCAGACTTGCGAAAATTTTGATGGTTCCTCAATCATTCCTTAACTTCAAACTTCCATATCTCGCGAACGGATTGACGAACTCGAGAATTTCCTATTGCATCTAAAAGCAGAAACTCGCCCGATTACAACGGTATGTGTATTTTTGCCCTAGGCCATAATAGTTATTGGATTCGAGTATCAGACTTGCGAAAATTTTTTATGATTTCTCAGTCATTCCTTAACTTCAAACTCCCATATCTCGCGAACGCATTGACGAACTCGAGAAATTCCTGTTGTATCTGAAAGTGGAAACTCGCCCATTACAACGGTATGTGTATTTTTGCGCTAGGCCATAATAGTTATGGGATTCGAGTATCAGACTTGCGAAAATTTTGATGGTTTCTCAATCATTCCTTAACTTCAAACTTCCAAATCTCGCGAACGGATTGACGAACTCGAGTACTTCCTATTCAATCTGAAAGCCGAAACTCGCCCGATTACAACGGTATGTGTATTTTTGCCCTAGGCCATAGTAGTTATTGGATTCGAGTATCAGACTTGCGAAAATTTTGATGATTTCTCAGCCATTCCTTAACTTCAAACTCCCATACCTCGCGAACGCATTGACGAACTCGAGAAATTCCTGTTGTATCTGAAAGTAGAAACCCGCCCGATTACAATGGTGTTTGTACTTTTCCCCTAGGCCATTCCAGTTATTGGTTTCGAGTATTCGACCAGCGCAAATTTTCATGGTTTCTCAACCATTCCTTAACTTCAAACTCCCATATCTCGCGAACGGATTGACGAACTCGAGAAATTCCTATTGCATCTGAAAGCAGAAACTCGCCCGGTTACAACGGTATATGCGTTTTTGCCCTAGGCCATAATAGTCATTGGATTCGAGTATCAGACTTGCGAAAATTTTGATGGTTTCTCAACCGTACCTTAACTTCAAACTCCCATATCTCGCGAACGGATTGACGAACTCGAGAAATTCCTATTGCATCTGAAAGCAGAAACTCGCCCGGTTACAACGGTGTATGCATTTTTGCCCTAGGCCATAGTAGTTATTGGTTTCGAGTATCAGACTTGCGAAAATTTTGATGGTTTCTCAAACATTCCTTAACTTCAAACTCCCATATCTCGCGAACGGATTGACGAACTCGAGAAATTCCTGTTGCATCTGAAAGTAGAAACTCGCCCGGTTACAACGGTATATGCATTTTTGCCCTAGGCAATAGTAGTTATTGGTTTCGAGTATCAGACTTGCGAAAATTTTGATGGTTTCTCAAACATTCCTTAACTTCAAACTTCCATATCTCGCGAACGGATTGACGAACTCGAGAATTTCCTATTGCATCTGAAAGCAGAAACTCGCCCGATTACAACGGTATGTGTATTTTTGCCCTAGGCCATAATAGTTATTGGATTCGAGTATCAGACTTGCGAAAATTTTGATGGTTTGTCATCCATACCTTAACTTCAAACTCCCATATCTCGCGAACGGATTGACGAACTCGAGAAATTCCTATTGCATCTGAAAGCAGAAACTCGCCCGATTACAACGGTATGTGTATTTTTGCCCAAGGCCATAATAGTTATTGGATTCGAGTATCAGACTTGATAAAATTTTGATGATTTCTCAGCCATTCCTTAACTTCAAACTCCCATATCTCGAGAACGCATTGACGAACTCGAGAAATTCCTGTTGTATCTGAAAGTGGAAACCCGCCCGATTACAGTGGTGTGTGTACTTTTCTCCTAGGCCATTCCAGTTATTGGTTTCGAGTATCAGACCAGTGAAAATTTTGATGGTTTCTCAAACATTCCTTAATTTCAAACTCCCATATCTCGCGAACGGAATGACGAACTCGAGAAGTTCCTATTGCATCTGAAAGTAGAAACCCGCCAGATTACAATGGTGTGTGTACTTTTCACCTAGGCCCTTCCAGTTATTGGTTTCGAGTATCAGACTTGCGAAAATTTTGATGGTTTCTCAATCATTCCTTAACTTCAAACTTCCATATCTCGCGAACGTATTGACGAACTCGAGAATTTCCTATTGCATCTGAAAGCAGAAACTCGCCCGGTTACAACGGTGTATGCATTTTTGCCCTAGGCCATAGTAGTTATTGGTTTCGAGTATCAGACTTGCGAAAATTTTGATGGTTTCTCAAACATTCCTTAACTTCAAACTCCGATATCTCGCGAACGGATTGACGAACTCGAGAAATTCCTGTTGCATCTGAAAGTAGAAACACGCCCGAATACAATGGTGTGTGTACTTTTCTCCTAGGCCATTCCAGTTATTGGTTTCGAGTATCAGACACAAGGAAAATTTTGATGGTTTCTCAACCATTCCTTAACTTCAAACTCCCATATCTCGCGAACGGAATGACGAACTCGAGAAATTCCTATTGCATCTGAAAGTAGAAACCCGCCAGATTACAATGGTGTGTGTACTATTCCCTAAGGCCACTCCAGTTATTGGTTTCGAGTATCAGACTTGCGAAAATTTTGATTGTTTCTCAATCATTCCTTAACTTCAAACTTCCATTTCTCGCGAACGGATTGACGAACTCGAGAATTTCCTGTTGCATGTGAAAGTAGAAACTCGCCCGATTACAACGGTATGTGTATTTTTCCGCTAGGCCTTTGTAGTTATTGGTTTCGAGAATCAGACTTGCGAAAATTTTGATGGTGTCTCAATCATTCCTTAACTTCAAACTTCCATATCTCGCGAACGGATAGACGAACTCGAGAATTTCCTATTGCATCTGAAAGCAGAAACTCGCCCGATTACAACGGTATGTGTATTTTTGCCCTAGGCCACAGTAGTTATTGGATTCGAGTATCAGACTTGCGAAAATTTTGATGGTTCCTCAATCATTCCTTAACTTCAAACTTCCATATCTCGCGAACGGATTGACGAACTCGAGAATTTCCTATTGCATCTAAAAGCAGAAACTCGCCCGATTACAACGGTATGTGTATTTTTGCCCTAGGCCATAATAGTTATTGGATTCGAGTATCAGACTTGCGAAAATTTTTATGATTTCTCAGTCATTCCTTAACTTCAAACTCCCATATCTCGCGAACGCATTGACGAACTCGAGAAATTCCTGTTGTATCTGAAAGTGGAAACTCGCCCCATTACAACGGTATGTGTATTTTTGCGCTAGGCCATAATAGTTATGGGATTCGAGTATCAGACTTGCGAAAATTTTGATGGTTTCTCAATCATTCCTTAACTTCAAACTTCCAAATCTCGCGAACGGATTGACGAACTCGAGTACTTCCTATTCAATCTGAAAGCCGAAACTCGCCCGATTACAACGGTATGTGTATTTTTGCCCTAGGCCATAGTAGTTATTGGATTCGAGTATCAGACTTGCGAAAATTTTGATGATTTCTCAGCCATTCCTTAACTTCAAACTCCCATACCTCGCGAACGCATTGACGAACTCGAGAAATTCCTGTTGTATCTGAAAGTAGAAACCCGCCCGATTACAATGGTGTTTGTACTTTTCCCCTAGGCCATTCCAGTTATTGGTTTCGAGTATTCGACCAGCGCAAATTTTCATGGTTTCTCAACCATTCCTTAACTTCAAACTCCCATATCTCGCGAACGGATTGACGAACTCGAGAAATTCCTATTGCATCTGAAAGCAGAAACTCGCCCGGTTACAACGGTATATGCGTTTTTGCCCTAGGCCATAATAGTTATTGGATTCGAGTATCAGACTTGCGAAAATTTTGATGGTTTCTCAACCGTACCTTAACTTCAAACTCCCATATCTCGCGAACGGATTGACGAACTCGAGAAATTCCTATTGCATCTGAAAGCAGAAACTCGCCCGGTTACAACGGTGTATGCATTTTTGCCCTAGGCCATAGTAGTTATTGGTTTCGAGTATCAGACTTGCGAAAATTTTGATGGTTTCTCAAACATTCCTTAACTTCAAACTCCGATATCTCGCGAACGGATTGACGAACTCGAGAAATTCCTGTTGCATCTGAAAGTAGAAACACGCCCGAATACAATGGTGTGTGTACTTTTCTCCTAGGCCATTCCAGTTATTGGTTTCGAGTATCAGACACAAGGAAAATTTTGATGGTTTCTCAACCATTCCTTAACTTCAAACTCCCATATCTCGCGAACGGAATGACGAACTCGAGAAATTCCTATTGCATCTGAAAGTAGAAACCCGCCAGATTACAATGGTGTGTGTACTATTCCCTAAGGCCACTCCAGTTATTGGTTTCGAGTATCAGACTTGCGAAAATTTTGATTGTTTCTCAATCATTCCTTAAATTCAAACTTCCATTTCTCGCGAACGGATTGACGAACTCGAGAATTTCCTGTTGCATGTGAAAGTAGAAACTCGCCCGATTACAACGGTATGTGTATTTTTCCGCTAGGCCTTTGTAGTTATTGGTTTCGAGAATCAGACTTGCGAAAATTTTGATGGTGTCTCAATCATTCCTTAACTTCAAACTTCCATATCTCGCGAACGGATAGACGAACTCGAGAATTTCCTATTGCATCTGAAAGCAGAAACTCGCCCGATTACAACGGTATGTGTATTTTTGCCCTAGGCCACAGTAGTTATTGGATTCGAGTATCAGACTTGCGAAAATTTTGATGGTTCCTCAATCATTCCTTAACTTCAAACTTCCATATCTCGCGAACGGATTGACGAACTCGAGAATTTCCTATTGCATCTAAAAGCAGAAACTCGCCCGATTACAACGGTATGTGTATTTTTGCCCTAGGCCATAATAGTTATTGGATTCGAGTATCAGACTTGCGAAAATTTTTATGATTTCTCAGTCATTCCTTAACTTCAAACTCCCATATCTCGCGAACGCATTGACGAACTCGAGAAATTCCTGTTGTATCTGAAAGTGGAAACTCGCCCCATTACAACGGTATGTGTATTTTTGCGCTAGGCCATAATAGTTATGGGATTCGAGTATCAGACTTGCGAAAATTTTGATGGTTTCTCAATCATTCCTTAACTTCAAACTTCCAAATCTCGCGAACGGATTGACGAACTCGAGTACTTCCTATTCAATCTGAAAGCCGAAACTCGCCCGATTACAACGGTATGTGTATTTTTGCCCTAGGCCATAGTAGTTATTGGATTCGAGTATCAGACTTGCGAAAATTTTGATGATTTCTCAGCCATTCCTTAACTTCAAACTCCCATACCTCGCGAACGCATTGACGAACTCGAGAAATTCCTGTTGTATCTGAAAGTAGAAACCCGCCCGATTACAATGGTGTTTGTACTTTTCCCCTAGGCCATTCCAGTTATTGGTTTCGAGTATTCGACCAGCGCAAATTTTCATGGTTTCTCAACCATTCCTTAACTTCAAACTCCCATATCTCGCGAACGGATTGACGAACTCGAGAAATTCCTATTGCATCTGAAAGCAGAAACTCGCCCGGTTACAACGGTATATGCGTTTTTGCCCTAGGCCATAATAGTCATTGGATTCGAGTATCAGACTTGCGAAAATTTTGATGGTTTCTCAACCGTACCTTAACTTCAAACTCCCATATCTCGCGAACGGATTGACGAACTCGAGAAATTCCTATTGCATCTGAAAGCAGAAACTCGCCCGGTTACAACGGTGTATGCATTTTTGCCCTAGGCCATAGTAGTTATTGGTTTCGAGTATCAGACTTGCGAAAATTTTGATGGTTTCTCAAACATTCCTTAACTTCAAACTCCCATATCTCGCGAACGGAATGACGAACTCGAGAAATTCCTATTGCATCTGAAAGTAGAAACCCGCCAGATTACAATGGTGTGTGTACTATTCCCTAAGGCCACTCCAGTTATTGGTTTCGAGTATCAGACTTGCGAAAATTTTGATTGTTTCTCAATCATTCCTTAACTTCAAACTTCCATTTCTCGCGAACGGATTGACGAACTCGAGAATTTCCTGTTGCATGTGAAAGTAGAAACTCGCCCGATTACAACGGTATGTGTATTTTTCCGCTAGGCCTTTGTAGTTATTGGTTTCGAGAATCAGACTTGCGAAAATTTTGATGGTGTCTCAATCATTCCTTAACTTCAAACTTCCATATCTCGCGAACGGATAGACGAACTCGAGAATTTCCTATTGCATCTGAAAGCAGAAACTCGCCCGATTACAACGGTATGTGTATTTTTGCCCTAGGCCACAGTAGTTATTGGATTCGAGTATCAGACTTGCGAAAATTTTGATGGTTCCTCAATCATTCCTTAACTTCAAACTTCCATATCTCGCGAACGGATTGACGAACTCGAGAATTTCCTATTGCATCTAAAAGCCGAAACTCGCCCGATTACAACGGTATGTGTATTTTTGCCCTAGGCCATAATAGTTATTGGATTCGAGTATCAGACTTGCGAAAATTTTTATGATTTCTCAGTCATTCCTTAACTTCAAACTCCCATATCTCGCGAACGCATTGACGAACTCGAGAAATTCCTGTTGTATCTGAAAGTGGAAACTCGCCCCATTACAACGGTATGTGTATTTTTGCGCTAGGCCATAATAGTTATGGGATTCGAGTATCAGACTTGCGAAAATTTTGATGGTTTCTCAATCATTCCTTAACTTCAAACTTCCAAATCTCGCGAACGGATTGACGAACTCGAGTACTTCCTATTCAATCTGAAAGCAGAAACTCGCCCGATTACAACGGTATGTGTATTTTTGCCCTAGGCCATAGTAGTTATTGGATTCGAGTATCAGACTTGCGAAAATTTTGATGATTTCTCAGCCATTCCTTAACTTCAAACTCCCATACCTCGCGAACGCATTGACGAACTCGAGAAATTCCTGTTGTATCTGAAAGTAGAAACCCTCCCGATTACAATGGTGTTTGTACTTTTCCCCTAGGCCATTCCAGTTATTGGTTTCGAGTATTCGACCAGCGCAAATTTTCATGGTTTCTCAACCATTCCTTAACTTCAAACTCCCATATCTCGCGAACGGATTGACGAACTCGAGAAATTCCTATTGCATCTGAAAGCAGAAACTCGCCCGGTTACAACGGTATATGCGTTTTTGCCCTAGGCCATAATAGTTATTGGATTCGAGTATCAGACTTGCGAAAATTTTGATGGTTTCTCAACCGTACCTTAACTTCAAACTCCCATATCTCGCGAACGGATTGACGAACTCGAGAAATTCCTATTGCATCTGAAAGCAGAAACTCGCCCGGTTACAACGGTATATGCATTTTTGCCCTAGGCCATAGTAGTTATTGGTTTCGAGTATCAGACTTGCCAAAATTTTGATGGTTTATCAAGCATTCCTTAACTTCAAACTCCCATATCTCGCGAACGGAATGATGAACCCGAGAAATTCCTATTGCATCTGAAAGTAGAAACGCGCCAGATTACAATGGTGTGTGTACTTTTCCCCTAGGCCATTCCAGTTATTGGTTTCGAGTATTCGACCAGCGAAAATTTTGATGGTTTCTCAACCATTCCTTAACTTCACACTTACATATCTCGCGAACGGATTGACGAACTCGAGAATTTCCTATTGCATCTGAAAGAAGAAACCCGCCCGATTACAATGGTGTTTGTACTTTTCCCCTAGGGCATTCCAGTTATTGGTTTCGAGTATTCGACCAGCGAAAATTTTCATGGTTTCTCAACCATACCTTAACTTCAAACTCCCATATCTCGCGAACGGATTGACGAACTCGAGAAGTTCCTGTTCCATCTGAAAGTAGAAACTCGCCCGATTACAATGGTATGTGTACTTTTCCCCTAGGCCATTCCAGTTATTGGTTTCGAGTATCAGACTTGCGATAATTTTGATGGTTTCTCAACCATTCCTTAACTTCACACTTACATATCTCGCGAACGGATTGACGAACTCGAGAAATTCCTATTGCATCTGAAAGCAGAAACTCGCCCGTTTACAACGGTATATGCGTTTTTGCCCTAGGCCATAGTAGTTATTGGTTTCGAGTATCAGACTTGCGAAAATTTTGATGGTTTCTTAACCATTCCTTAACATCAAACTCCCATATCTCGCGAACGGATTGACGAACTCGAGAAATTCCTGTTGCATCTGAAAGCAGAAACTCGCCCGATTACAAAGTTATGTGTATTTTTCCCTTAGGCCATTGTAGTTATTGGTTTCGAGTATCAGACTTGCGAAAATTTTGATGGTTTCTCAACCATTCCTTAACTTCAAACTCCCATTTCTCGCGAACGGATTGACGAACTCGAGAAATTCCTTTTGCATCTGAAAGTAGAAACTCGACCAATTACAATGGTATGTGTACTTTTCCCCTAGGCCATTGTAGTTATTGGTTTCGAGTATCAGACCAGTGAAAATTTTGATGGTTTCTCAAACATTCCTTAATTTCAAACTCCCATATCTCGCGAACGGAATGACGAACTCGAGAAATTCCTGTTGCATCTGAAAGTAGAAACTCGCCCGATTACAATGGTATGTGTACTTTTCCCCTAGGCCATTCCAGTTATTGGTTTCAAGTATCAGACTTGCGATAATTTTGATGGTTTCTCAACCATTCCTTAACTTCACACTTACATATCTCGCCAACGGATTGACGAACTCGAGAATTTCCTATTGCATCTGAAAGCAGAAACTCGCCCGTTACAACGGTATATGCATTTTTGCCCTAGGCCATAGTAGTTATTGGTTTCGAGTATCAGACTTGCGAAAATTTGGATGGTTTCTCAAACATTCCTTAACTTCAAACTCCCATATCTCGCGAACGGATTGACGAACTCGAGAAATTCCTGTTGCATCTGAAAGTAGAAACACGCCCGAATACAATGGTGTGTGTACTTTTCTCCTAGGCCATTCCGGTTATTGGTTTCGAGTATCAGACACAAGGAAAATTTTGATGGTTTCTCAACCATTCCTTAACTTCAAACTCCCATATCTCGCGAACGGAATGACGAACTCGAGAAATTCCTATTGCATCTGAAAGTAGAAACCCGCCAGATTACAATGGTGTGTGTACTTTACCCCAAGGCCACTCCAGTTATTGGTTTCGAGTATCAGACTTGCGAAAATTTTGATGGTTTCTCAATCATTCCTTAACTTCAAACTTCCATATCTCGCGAACGGATTGACGAACTCGAGAATTTCCTATTGCATCTGAAAGCAGAAACACGCCCGATTACAACGGTATGTGTATTTTTGCCCTAGGCCATAATAGTTATTGGATTCGTGTATCAGACTTGCGAAAATTTTGATGGTTTCTCAACCATACCTTAACTTCAAACTCCCATATCTCGCGAAAGGATTGACGAACTCGAGAAATTCCTATTGCATCTGAAAGCAGAAACTCGCCCGGTTACAACGGTATATGCATTTTTGCCCTAGGCCATAGTAGTTATTGGTTTCGAGTATCATAATTGCGAAAATTTTGATGGTTTCTCAAGCATTCCTTAACTTCAAACTCCCATATCTCGCGAACGGAATGACGAACCCGAGAAATTCCTATTGCATCTGAAAGTAGAAACGCGCCAGATTACAATGGTGTGTGTACTTTTCCCCTAGGCCATTCCAGTTATTGGTTTCGAGTATTCGACCAGCGAAAATTTTGATGGTTTCTCAACCATTCCTTAACTTCACACTTACATATCTCGCGAACGGATTGACGAACTCGAGAATTTCCTATTGCATCTGAAAGAAGAAACCCGCCCGATTACAATGGTGTTTGTACTTTTCCCCTAGGCCATTCCAGTTATTGGTTTCGAGTATTCGACCAGCGAAAATTTTCATGGTTTCTCAACCGTTCCTTAACTTCACACTTACATGTCTCGCGAACGGATTGACGAACTCGAGAATTCCCTATTGCATCTGAAAGCAGAAACTCTCCCGGTTACAACGGTATGTGCATTTTTGCCCTAGGCCATAGTAGTTATTGGTTTCGAGTATCAGACTTGCGAAAATTTTGATGGTTTCTCAACCATTCCTTAACTTCAAACTCCCATTTCTCGCGAACGGATTGACGAACTCGAGAAATTCCTTTTGCATCTGAAAGTAGAAACTCGACCGATTACAATGGTATGTGTACTTTTCCCCTAGGCCATTGTAGTTATTGGTTTCGAGTATCAGACTTGCGATAATTTTGATGGTTTCTCAACCATTCCTTAACTTCACACTTACATATCTCGCGAACGGATTGACGAACTCGAGAATTTCCTATTGCATCTGAAAGTAGAAACACGCCCGAATACAGTGGTGTGTGTACTTTTCTCCTAGGCCATTCCAGTTATTGGTTTCGAGTATCAGACACAAGGAAAATTTTGTTGGTTTCTCAACCATTCCTTAATTTCAAACTCCCATATGTCGCGAACGGAATGACGAACTCGAGAAATTCCTATTGCATCTGAAAGTAGAAACCCGCCAGATTACAATGGTGTGTGTACTTTTCCCCAAGGCCACTCCAGTTATTGGTTTCCAGTATCAGACTTGCGAAAATTTTGATGGTTTCTCAAGCATTCCTTAACTTCAAACTCCCATATCTCGCGAACGGATAGACGAACTCGAGAAATTCCCGTTGCATGTGAAAGTAGACACTCGGCCGATTACAACGGTATGTGTATTTTTCCGCTAGGCCTTTGTAGTTATTGGTTTCGAGAATCAGACTTGCGAAAATTTCGATGGTTTCTCAATCATTCCTTAAATTCAAACTTCCATATCTCGCGAACGGATTGACGAACTCGAGAATTTCCTGTTGCATGTGAGAGTAGAAACTCGCCCGATTACAACGGTATGTGTATTTTTCCGCTAGGCCTTTGTAGTTATTGGTTTCGAGAATCAGACTTGCGAAAATTTTGATGGTTTCTCAATCATTCCTTAACTTCAAACTTCCATATCTCGCGAAAGGATTGACGCACTCGAGAATTTCCTAATGCATCTAAAAGCAGAAACTCGCCCGATTACAACGGTATGTGTATTTTTGCCCTAGGCCATAATAGATATTGGATTCGAGTATCAGACTTGCGAAAATTTTGATGATTTCTCAGCCATTCCTTAACTTCAAACTCCCATATCTCGCGAACGCATTGACGAACTCGAGAAATTCCTGTTGTATCTGAAAGTGGAAACCCGCCCGATTACAGTGGTGTGTGTACTTTTCACCTAGGCCCTTCCAGTTATTGGTTTCGAGTATCAGACTTGCGAAAATTTTGATGGTTTCTCAATCATTCCTTAACTTCCAGCTTCCATATCTCGCGAACGGATTGACGAACTCGAGAATTTCCTATTGCATCTGAAAGCAGAAACTCGCCCGATTACAACGGTATGTGTATTTTTGCCCTAGGCCATAGTAGTTATTGGATTCGAGTATCAGACTTGCGAAAATTTTGATGGTTTCTCAACCATTCCTTAACTTCAAACTACCATTTCTCGCGAACGGATTGACGAACTCGAGAATTTCCTATTGCATCTGAAAGTAGAAACACGCCCGAATACAATGGTGTGTGTACTTTTCTCCTAGGCCATTCCAGTTATTGGTTTCGAGTATCAGACACAAGGAAAATTTTGATGGTTTCTCAACCATTCCTTAACTTCAAACTCCCATATCTCGCGAACGGAATGACGAACTCGAGAAATTCCTATTGCATCTGAAAGTAGAAACCCGCCAGATTACAATGGTGTGTGTACTTTTCCCCTAGGCCATTCCAGTTATTGGTTTCCAGTATCAGACTTGCGAAAATTTTGATGGTTTCTCAATTATTCCTCAACTTCAAACTTCCATATCTTGCGAACGGATTGACGAACTCGAGAAATTCCTGTTGCATCAGGAAGCAGAAACTCGCCCGATTACAACGGTATGTGTATTTTTGCCCTAGGCCATAGTAGTTATTGGATTCGAGTATCAGACTTGCGAAAATTTTGATGATTTCTCAGCCATTCCTTAACTTCAAACTCCCATACCTCGCGAACGCATTGACGAACTCGAGAAATTCCTATTGCATCTGAAAGTAGAAACCCGCCAGATTACAATGGTGTGTGTACTTTTCCCCAAGGCCACTCCAGTTATTGGTTTCGAGTATCAGACTTGCGAAAATTTTGATGTTTTCTCAATCATTCCTTAACTTCAAACATTCATATCTCGCCAACGGATAGACGAACTCGAGAATTTCCTATTGCATCTGAAAGCAGAAACTCGCCCGGTTACAACGGTATGTGTATTTTTGCCCTAGGCCATAGTAGTTATTGGATTCGAGTATCAGACTTGCGAAAATTTTGATGATTTCTCAGCCATTCCTTAACTTCAAACTCCCATATCTCGCGAACGCATTGACGAACTCGAGAAATTCCTGTTGTATCTGAAAGTGGAAACCCGCCCGATTACAGTGGTGTGTGTACTTTTCACCTAGGCCCTTCCAGTTATTGGTTTCGAGTATCAGACTTGCGAAAATTTTGATGGTTTCTCAATCATTCCTTAACTTCCAGCTTCCATATCTCGCGAACGGATTGACGAACTCGAGAATTTCCTATTGCATCTGAAAGCAGAAACTCGCCCGATTACAACGGTATGTGTATTTTTGCCCTAGGCCATAGTAGTTATTGGATTCGAGTATCAGACTTTCGAAAATTTTCATGGTTTCTCAAGCATTCCTTAACTTCAAACTCCCATATCGCGCGAACGGATTGACGAACTCGAGAAATTCCTGTTGCATCTGAAAGCAGAAACTCGCCCGATTACAACGGTATGTGTATTTTTCCCCTAGGCCATTGTAGTTATTGGTTTCGAGTATCAGACTTGCGAAAATTTTGATGGCTTCTCAACCATTCCTTAACTTCAAACTACCATTTCTCGCGAACGGATTGACGAACTCGAGAATTTCCTATTGCATCTGAAAGTAGAAACACGCCCGAATACAATGGTGTGTGTACTTTTCTCCTAGGCCATTCCAGTTATTGGTTTCGAGTATCAGACACAAGGAAAATTTTGATGGTTTCTCAACCATTCCTTAACTTCAAACTCCCATATCTCGCGAACGGAATGACGAACTCGAGAAATTCCTATTGCATCTGAAAGTAGAAACCCGCCAGATTACAATGGTGTGTGTACTTTTCCCCTAGGCCATTCCAGTTATTGGTTTCCAGTATCAGACTTGCGAAAATTTTGATGGTTTCTCAATTATTCCTCAACTTCAAACTTCCATATCTTGCGAACGGATTGACGAACTCGAGAAATTCCTGTTGCATCAGGAAGCAGAAACTCGCCCGATTACAACGGTATGTGTATTTTTGCCCTAGGCCATAGTAGTTATTGGATTCGAGTATCAGACTTGCGAAAATTTTGATGATTTCTCAGCCATTCCTTAACTTCAAACTCCCATACCTCGCGAACGCATTGACGAACTCGAGAAATTCCTGTTGTATCTGAAAGTGGAAACCCGCCCGATTACAGTGGTGTGTGTACTTTTCACCTAGGCCCTTCCAGTTATTGGTTTCGAGTATCAGACTTGCGAAAATTTTGATGGTTTCTCAATCATTCCTTAACTTCCAGCTTCCATATCTCGCGAACGGATTGACGAACTCGAGAATTTCCTATTGCATCTGAAAGCAGAAACTCGCCCGATTACAACGGTATGTGTATTTTTGCCCTAGGCCATAGTAGTTATTGGATTCGAGTATCAGACTTTCGAAAATTTTCATGGTTTCTCAAGCATTCCTTAACTTCAAACTCCCATATCGCGCGAACGGATTGACGAACTCGAGAAATTCCTGTTGCATCTGAAAGCAGAAACTCGCCCGATTACAACGGTATGTGTATTTTTCCCCTAGGCCATTGTAGTTATTGGTTTCGAGTATCAGACTTGCGAAAATTTTGATGGCTTCTCAACCATTCCTTAACTTCAAACTACCATTTCTCGCGAACGGATTGACGAACTCGAGAATTTCCTATTGCATCTGAAAGTAGAAACACGCCCGAATACAATGGTGTGTGTACTTTTCTCCTAGGCCATTCCAGTTATTGGTTTCGAGTATCAGACACAAGGAAAATTTTGATGGTTTCTCAACCATTCCTTAACTTCAAACTCCCATATCTCGCGAACGGAATGACGAACTCGAGAAATTCCTATTGCATCTGAAAGTAGAAACCCGCCAGATTACAATGGTGTGTGTACTTTTCCCCTAGGCCATTCCAGTTATTGGTTTCCAGTATCAGACTTGCGAAAATTTTGATGGTTTCTCAATTATTCCTCAACTTCAAACTTCCATATCTTGCGAACGGATTGACGAACTCGAGAAATTCCTGTTGCATCAGGAAGCAGAAACTCGCCCGATTACAACGGTATGTGTATTTTTGCCCTAGGCCATAGTAGTTATTGGATTCGAGTATCAGACTTGCGAAAATTTTGATGATTTCTCAGCCATTCCTTAACTTCAAACTCCCATACCTCGCGAACGCATTGACGAACTCGAGAAATTCCTATTGCATCTGAAAGTAGAAACCCGCCAGATTACAATGGTGTGTGTACTTTTCCCCAAGGCCACTCCAGTTATTGGTTTCGAGTATCAGACTTGCGAAAATTTTGATGTTTCCTCAATCATTCCTTAACTTCAAACATTCATATCTCGCCAACGGATAGACGAACTCGAGAATTTCCTATTGCATCTGAAAGCAGAAACTCGCCCGATTACAACGGTATGTGTATTTTTGCCCTAGGCCATAGTAGTTATTGGATTCGAGTATCAGACTTGCGGTAATTTCGATGGTTTCTCAATCATTCCTTAACTTCAAACTTCCATATCTCGCGAACGGATTGACGAACTCGAGAATTTCCTATTGCATCTGAAAGCAGAAACTCGCCCGATTACAACGTTATGTGTATTTTTGCCCTAGGGCATAATAGTTATTGGATTCGAGTATCAGACTTGCGAACATTTTGATGGTTTCTCAAGCATTCCTTAACTTCAAACTCCCATATCTCGCGAACGGAAAGACGAACTCGAGAATTTCCTATTGCATCTGAAAGCAGAAACTCGCCCGATTACAACGGTATGTGTATTTTTGCCCTAGGCCATAGTAGTTATTGGATTCGAGTATCAGACTTGCGAAAATTTCGATGGTTTCTCAATCATTCCTTAACTTCAAACTTCCATATCTCGCGAACGGATTGACGAACTCGAGAATTTCCTATTGCATCTGAAAGCAGAATATCGCCCGATTACAACGTTATGTGTATTTTTGCCCTAGGGCATAATAGTTATTGGATTCGAGTATCAGACTTGCGAAAATTTTGATGGTTTCTCAAGCATTCCTTAACTTCAAACTCCCATATCTCGCGAACGGAAAGACGAACTCGAGAAATTCCCGTTGCATGTGAAAGTAGACACTCGCCCGATTACAACGGTATGTGTATTTTTCCGCTAGGCCTTTGTAGTTATTGGTTTCGAGAATCAGACTTGCGAAAATTTCGATGGTTTCTCAATCATTCCTTAACTTCAAACTTCCATATCTCGCGAACGGATTGACGAACTCGAGAATTTCCTGTTGCATGTGAAAGTAGAAACTCGCCCGATTACAACGGTATGTGTATTTTTCCGCTAGGCCTTTGTAGTTATTGGTTTCGAGAATCAGACTTGCGAAAATTTTGATGGTTTCTCAATCATTCCTTAACTTCAAACTTCCATATCTCGCGAAAGGATTGACGCACTCGAGAATTTCCTATTGCATCTAAAAGCAGAAACTCGCCGAATTACAACGGTATGTGTATTTTTGCCCTAGGCCATAATAGATATTGGATTCGAGTATCAGACTTGCGAAAATTTTGATGATTTCTCAGCCATTCCTTAACTTCAAACTGCCATATCTCGCGAACCCATTGACGAACTCGAGAAATTCCTGTTGTATCTGAAAGTGGAAACCCGCCCGATTACAGTGGTGTGTGTACTTTTCACCTAGGCCCTTCTAGTTATTGGTTTCGAGTATCAGACTTGCGAAAATTTTGATGGTTTCTCAATCATTCCTTAACTTCAAACCACCATTTCTCGCGAACGCATTGGCGAACTCGAGAAATTCCTGTTGCATCTGAAAGTAGAAACTCGCCCGATTACAATGGTATGTGTACTTTTCCCCTAGGCCATTCCAGTTATTCGTTTCTAGCATCAAAATTGCGAAAATGTTGATGGTTTCTCAACCATTCCGTAACTTCAAACTGCCATTTCTCGCGAACGGATTGACGAACTCGAGAATTTCCTATTGCATCTGACAGCAGAAACTCGCCCGATTACAATGGTATGTGT
Source organism: Ptiloglossa arizonensis (assembly GCF_051014685.1). Lineage (NCBI taxonomy): Eukaryota > Metazoa > Arthropoda > Insecta > Hymenoptera > Colletidae > Ptiloglossa > Ptiloglossa arizonensis. The sequence goes on from NW_027479957.1 coordinate 17,155, forward strand.
ATTTTTCCCCTAGGCATTTGTAATTATTGATTTCAAGTATCAGACTTGCGGAAAATTGTGATTGTTTCTCAACCATTCCTTAACTTCAAACACCCATATCTCGCGAACGGATTGACGAACTCGAGAAATTCCTGTTGCATCTGGAAGTAGAAACTCGCCCGATTACAAAGATATGTGTCTTTTCCCCCCTAGGCTTTGTAGTTGTTGGTTTCGAGTATCAGACTTGCGAAAATTTTGATGGTTTATCAACCATTCCATAACTTCAAACTCCCATATCTCGCGAACGGATTGACGAACTCGAGAAATTCCTGTTGCATCTGAAAGTAGAAACTCGCCCGATTACAACGGTATGTGTATTTTTGCCGTAGGCCATTGTAGTTATTGGATTCGCGTATCGGACTTGCGAAAATTTTGATGATTTCTCAACCATTCCTTAACTTCAAACTTCCATATCTCGCGAACGGATTGACGAACTCGAGAATTTCCTAATGCACCTGAATGCAGAAACTCGCCCGATTACAACGGTATGTGTATTTTTGCCCTAGGCCATAGTAGTTGTTGGTTTCGAGTATCATACCAGCGAAAATTTTGATGGTTTCTCATGCATTCCTTAACTTCAAACTTCCATATCTCGCGAACGGATTGACGAACTCGAGAATTTCCTATTGCATCTGACAGCAGAAACTCGCCCGATTACAATGGTATGTGTATTTTTCCCCTAGGCATTTGTAGTTATTGGTTTCGAGTATCAGACTTGCGAAAATTTTGATGGTTCCTCAACCATTCCTTATTTTCACACTTCCATATCTCGCGAACGGATTGACGTACTCGAAAATTTCCTATTGCATCTGAAAGCAGAAACTCGCCCGATTGCGACGGTGTGTGTACTTTTCCCCTAGGCCATTCCAGTTGTTGGTTTCGAGTATCAGACCAGCGAAAATTTTGATGGTTTCTCAAGCATTCCTTAACTTCAAACTTCCATATCTCGCGAACGGATTGACGAACTCGAGAATTTCCTATTGCATCTGAATGCAGAAACTCGCCCGATTACAACGGTATGTGTATTTTTGCCCTAGGCCATAGTAGTTGTTGGTTTCGAGTATCAGACCAGCGAAAATTTTGATGGTTTCTCATGCATTCCTTAACTTCAAACTTCCATATCTCGCGAAAGGATTGACGAACTCGAGAATTTCCTATTGCATCTGACAGCAGATACTCGCCCGATTACAATGGTATGTGTATTTTTCCCCTAGGCATTTGTAGTTATTGGTTTCGAGTATCAGACTTGCGAAAATTTTGATGGTTTCTCAACCATTCCTTAACTTCAAACTCCCATATCCCGCGAACGGATTGACGAACTCGAGAAATTCCTGTTGCATGTGAAAGTAGAAAGTCGCCCGATTACAATGGTATGTGTATTTTTCCCCTAGGCGTTGTAGTTATTGGTTTCGAGTATCAGACTTGCGAAAATTTTGATGGTTTCTCAACCTTTCCTTAAATTCAAACTCCCATATCTCGCGAACGGATTGACGAACTCGAGAAATTCCTGTTGCATCTGAAAGTAGAAACTCGACCGATGACAACGGTATGTGTAGTTTTCCCCGAGGCCATTGTAGTTATTGGTTTCGAGTATCAGACCAGCGAAAATTTTGATGGTTTCTCATGCATTCCTTAACTTCAAACTTCCATATCTCGCGAAAGGATTGACGAACTCGAGAATTTCCTATTGCATCTGACAGCAGAAACTCGTCCGATTACAATGGTATGTGTATTTTTCCCCTAGGCGTTGTAGTTATTGGTTTCGAGTATCAGACTTGCGAAAATTTTGATGGTTTCTCAACCATTCCTTAACTTCAAACTCCCATATCCCGCGAACGGATTGACAAACTCGAGAAATTCCTGTTGCATGTGAAAGTAGAAAGTCGCCCGATTACAACGGTATGTGTATTTTTCCCCTAGGCCTTTGAAGTTATTGGTTTCGAGTATCAGACTTGGGAAAATTTTGATGGTTTCTCAACCATTCCTTATTTTCACACTTCCATATCTCGCGAACGGATTGACGTACTCGAAAATTTCCTATTGCATCTGAAAGCAGAAACTCGCCCGATTGCGACGGTGTGTGTACTTTTCCCCTAGGCCATTCCAGTTGTTGGTTTCGAGTATCAGACCAGCGAAAATTTTGATGGTTTCTCAAGCATTCCTTAACTTCAAACTTCCATATCTCGCGAACGGATTGACGAACTCGAGAATTTCCTATTGCATCTGAATGCAGAAACTCGCCCGATTTCAACGGTATGTGTATTTTTGCCCTAGGCCATAATAGATATTGGATTCGAGTATCAGACTTGCGAAAATTTTGATGATTTCTCAGCCATTCCTTAACTTCAAACTGCCATATCTCGCGAACCCATTGACGAACTCGAGAAATTCCTGTTGTATCTGAAAGTGGAAACCCGCCCGATTACAGTGGTGTGTGTACTTTTCACCTAGGCCCTTCTAGTTATTGGTTTCGAGTATCAGACTTGCGAAAATTTTGATGGTTTCTCAATCATTCCTTAACTTCAAACCACCATTTCTCGCGAACGCATTGGCGAACTCGAGAAATTCCTGTTGCATCTGAAAGTAGAAACTCGCCCGATTACAATGGTATGTGTACTTTTCCCCTAGGCCATTCCAGTTATTCGTTTCTAGCATCAAAATTGCGAAAATGTTGATGGTTTCTCAACCATTCCGTAACTTCAAACTGCCATTTCTCGCGAACGGATTGACGAACTCGAGAATTTCCTATTGCATCTGACAGCAGAAACTCGCCCGATTACAATGGTATGTGTATTTTTCCCCTAGGCATTTGTAATTATTGATTTCAAGTATCAGACTTGCGGAAAATTGTGATTGTTTCTCAACCATTCCTTAACTTCAAACACCCATATCTCGCGAACGGATTGACGAACTCGAGAAATTCCTGTTGCATCTGGAAGTAGAAACTCGCCCGATTACAAAGATATGTGTCTTTTCCCCCCTAGGCTTTGTAGTTGTTGGTTTCGAGTATCAGACTTGCGAAAATTTTGATGGTTTATCAACCATTCCATAACTTCAAACTCCCATATCTCGCGAACGGATTGACGAACTCGAGAAATTCCTGTTGCATCTGAAAGTAGAAACTCGCCCGATTACAACGGTATGTGTATTTTTGCCGTAGGCCATTGTAGTTATTGGATTCGCGTATCGGACTTGCGAAAATTTTGATGATTTCTCAACCATTCCTTAACTTCAAACTTCCATATCTCGCGAACGGATTGACGAACTCGAGAATTTCCTAATGCACCTGAATGCAGAAACTCGCCCGATTACAACGGTATGTGTATTTTTGCCCTAGGCCATAGTAGTTGTTGGTTTCGAGTATCATACCAGCGAAAATTTTGATGGTTTCTCATGCATTCCTTAACTTCAAACTTCCATATCTCGCGAACGGATTGACGAACTCGAGAATTTCCTATTGCATCTGACAGCAGAAACTCGCCCGATTACAATGGTATGTGTATTTTTCCCCTAGGCATTTGTAGTTATTGGTTTCGAGTATCAGACTTGCGAAAATTTTGATGGTTCCTCAACCATTCCTTATTTTCACACTTCCATATCTCGCGAACGGATTGACGTACTCGAAAATTTCCTATTGCATCTGAAAGCAGAAACTCGCCCGATTGCGACGGTGTGTGTACTTTTCCCCTAGGCCATTCCAGTCGTTGGTTTCGAGTATCAGACCAGCGAAAATTTTGATGGTTTCTCAAGCATTCCTTAACTTCAAACTTCCATATCTCGCGAACGGATTGACGAACTCGAGAATTTCCTATTGCATCTGAATGCAGAAACTCGCCCGATTACAACGGTATGTGTATTTTTGCCCTAGGCCATAGTAGTTGTTGGTTTCGAGTATCAGACCAGCGAAAATTTTGATGGTTTCTCATGCATTCCTTAACTTCAAACTTCCATATCTCGCGAAAGGATTGACGAACTCGAGAATTTCCTATTGCATCTGACAGCAGATACTCGCCCGATTACAATGGTATGTGTATTTTTCCCCTAGGCATTTGTAGTTATTGGTTTCGAGTATCAGACTTGCGAAAATTTTGATGGTTTCTCAACCATTCCTTAACTTCAAACTCCCATATCCCGCGAACGGATTGACGATCTCGAGAAATTCCTGTTGCATGTGAAAGTAGAAAGTCGCCCGATTACAATGGTATGTGTATTTTTCCCCTAGGCGTTGTAGTTATTGGTTTCGAGTATCAGACTTGCGAAAATTTTGATGGTTTCTCAACCTTTCCTTAAATTCAAACTCCCATATCTCGCGAACGGATTGACGAACTCGAGAAATTCCTGTTGCATCTGAAAGTAGAAACTCGACCGATGACAACGGTATGTGTAGTTTTCCCCGAGGCCATTGTAGTTATTGGTTTCGAGTATCAGACCAGCGAAAATTTTGATGGTTTCTCATGCATTCCTTAACTTCAAACTTCCATATCTCGCGAAAGGATTGACGAACTCGAGAATTTCCTATTGCATCTGACAGCAGAAACTCGTCCGATTACAATGGTATGTGTATTTTTCCCCTAGGCGTTGTAGTTATTGGTTTCGAGTATCAGACTTGCGAAAATTTTGATGGTTTCTCAACCATTCCTTAACTTCAAACTCCCATATCCCGCGAACGGATTGACAAACTCGAGAAATTCCTGTTGCATGTGAAAGTAGAAAGTCGCCCGATTACAACGGTATGTGTATTTTTCCCCTAGGCCTTTGAAGTTATTGGTTTCGAGTATCAGACTTGGGAAAATTTTGATGGTTTCTCAACCATTCCTTATTTTCACACTTCCATATCTCGCGAACGGATTGACGTACTCGAAAATTTCCTATTGCATCTGAAAGCAGAAACTCGCCCGATTGCGACGGTGTGTGTACTTTTCCCCTAGGCCATTCCAGTTGTTGGTTTCGAGTATCAGACCAGCGAAAATTTTGATGGTTTCTCAAGCATTCCTTAACTTCAAACTTCCATATCTCGCGAACGGATTGACGAACTCGAGAATTTCCTATTGCATCTGAATGCAGAAACTCGCCCGATTACAACGGTATGTGTATTTTTCCCCTAGGCGTTGTAGTTATTGGTTTCGAGTATCAGAATTGCGAAAATTTTGATGGTTTCTCAACCTTTCCTTAAATTCAAACTCCCATATCTCGCGAACGGATTGACGAACTCGAGAAATTCCTGTTGCATCTAAAAGCAGAAACTCGCCCGATTACAAGGGTATGTGTATTTTTGCCCTAGGCCATAATAGTTATTGGATTCGAGTATCAGACTTGCGACAATTTTGATGATTTCTCAGCCATTCCTTAACTTCAAACTCCCATATCTCGCGAACGCATTGACGAACTCGAGAAATTCCTGTTGTATCTGAAAGTGGAAACCCGCCCGATTACAGTGGTGTGTGTACTTTTCCCCTAGGCCATTCCAGTTATTGGTTTCGAGAATCAGACTTGCGAAAATTTTGATGGTTTCTCAACCATTCCTTAACTTCAAACTCCCATATCCCGCGAACGGATTGACGAACTCGAGAATTTCCTATTGCATCTAAAAGCAGAATCTCGCCCGATTACAACGGTATGTGTATTTTTGCCCTAGGCCATAATAGTTATTGGATTCGAGTATCAGACTTGCGAAAATTTTGATGATTTCTCAGCCATTCCTTAACTTCAAACTCCCATATCTCGCGAACGCATTGGCGAACTCGAGAAATTCCTGTTGTATCTGAAAGTAGAAACACGCCCGATTACAATGGTGTGTGTACTTTTCCCCTAGGCCATTCCAGTTATTGGTTTCGAGTATTAGACCAGCGAAAATTTTGATGGTTTCTCAACCATTCCATAACTTCGAACTCCCATATCTAGCGAACGGATTGACGAACTCGAGAAATTCCTGTTGCATCTGAAAGTAGAAACTCGACCGATTACAAGGGTATGTGTATTTTTCCCCTAGGCCATTGTAGTTATTGGTTTCGAGTATCAGACTTGCGGAAATTTTGATTGTTTCTCAACCATTCCTTAACTTCAAACTCCCATTTCTCGCGAACGGATTGACGAACTCGAGAAATTCCTTTTGCATCTGAAAGTAGAAACTCGCCCGATTACAACGGTATGTGTACTTTTCCCCTAGGCCATTCCAGTTATTGGTTTCGAGTATCAGACTTGCGATAATTTTGATGGTTTCTCAACCATTCCTTAACTTCACACTTACATATCTCGCGAACGGATTGACGAACTCCAGAATTTCCTATTGCATCTGAAAGCAGAAACACGCCCGGTTGCAATGGTATGTGTACTTTTCCCCTAGGCCATTCCAGTTATTGGTTTCGAGTATCAGACTTGCGATAATTTTGATGGTTTCTCAACCATTCCTTAACTTCACGCTTACATATCTCGCGAACGGAATGACGAACCCGAGAAATTCCTATTGCATCTGAAAGTAGAAACTCGCCCGATTACAACGGTATGTGTATTTTCCCCCTAGGCGTTCTAGTTATTGGTTTCGAGTATCAGACTTGCGAAAATTTTGATGGTTTCTCAACCTTTCCTTAAATTCAAACTCCCATATCTCGCGAACGGATTGACGAACTCGAGAAATTCCTGTTGCATCTGAAAGTAGAAACTCGACCGATTACAAGGGTATGTGTATTTTTCCCCTAGGCCATTGTAGTTATTGGTTTCGAGTATCAGACTTGCGGAAATTTTGATTGTTTCTCAACCATTCCTTAACTTCAAACTCCCATTTCTCGCGAACGGATTGACGAACTCGAGAAATTCCTTTTGCATCTGAAAGTAGAAACTCGCCCGATTACAATGGTATGTGTACTTTTCCCCTAGGCCATTCCAGTTATTGGTTTCGAGTATCAGACTTGCGATAATTTTGATGGTTTCTCAACCATTCCTTAACTTCACACTTACATATCTCGCGAACGGATTGACGAACTCGAGAATTTCCTATTGCATCTGAAAGCAGAAACACGCCCGGTTACAATGGTATGTGTACTTTTCCCCTAGGCCATTCCAGTTATTGGTTTCGAGTATCAGACTTGCGATAATTTTGATGGTTTCTCAACCATTCCTTAACTTCACGCTTACATATCTCGCGAACGGAATGACGAACCCGAGAAATTCCTATTGCATCTGAAAGTAGAAACCCGCCAGATTACAATGGTGTGTGTACTTTTCCCCTAGGCCATTCCAGTTATTGGTTTCGAGTATCAGACTTGCGAAAATTTTGATGGTTTCTCAACCATTCCTTAACTTCAAACTCCCATATCTCGCGAACGGATTGACGAACTCGAGAAATTCCTATTGCATCTGAAAGTAGAAACTCGCCCGATTACAATGGTGTTTTTACTTTTCCCCTAGGCCATTCCAGTTATTGGTTTCGGGTATCAGACTTGCGAAAATTTTGATGGTTTCTCAACCATTCCTTAACTTCAAACTCCCATATCTCGCGAACGGATTGACGAACTCGAGAAATTCCTATTGCATCTGAAAGTAGAAACCCGCCCGATTACAATGGTGTTTGTACATTTCCCCTAGGCCATTCCAGTTATTGGTTTCGAGTATTCGACCAGCGAAAACTTTGATTGTTTCTCAACCATTCCTTAACTTCAAATTCCCATATCCCGCGAACGGATTGACGAACTCGAGAAATTCCTGTTGCATGTGAAAGTCGAAAGTCGCCCGATTACAACGGTATGTGTATTTTTCCCCTAGGCCTTTGAAGTTATTGGTTTCGAGTATCACACTTGCGAAAATTTTGATGGTTTCTCAACCATTCTTTATTTTCACACTTCCGTATCTCGCGAACGGATTGACGAACTCGAGAATTTCCTATTGCATCTGAAAGCAGAAACTCGCCCAATTACAACGGTGTGTGTACTTTTCCCCTAGGCCATTCCAGTTGTTGGTTTCGAGTATCAGACCAGCGAAAATTTTGAAGGTTTCTCAAGCATTCCTTAACTTCAAACTCCCATATCTCGCGAACGGAATGACCAACTCGAGAAATTCCTGTTGCATCTGAAAGTAGAATCTCGCCCGATTACAATGGTATGTGTATTTTTCCCGTAGGCATTTGTGGTTATTGGTTTCGAGTATCAGACTTGCGAAAATTTTGATGGTTTCTCAACCACTCCTTAACTTCAAACCTCCATATCCCGCGAACGGATTGACGAACTCGAGAAATTCCTGTTGCATGTGAAAGTAGAAACTCGCCCGATTACAACGGTATGTGTATTTTTGCCCTAGGCCATAGTAGTTGTTGGTTTCGAGTATCAGACCAGCGAAAATTTTGATGGTTTCTCAACCATTCCTTATTTTCACACTTCCATATCTCGCGAAAGGATTGACGAACTCGAGAATTTCCTATTGCATCTGACAGCAGAAACTCGCCCGATTACAATGGTATGTGTATTTTTCCCCTAGGCATTTGTAGTTATTGGTTTCGAGTATCAGAATTGCGAAAATTTTGATGGTTTCTCAACCATTCCATAACTTCAAACTCCCATATCTCGCGAACGGATTGACGAACTCGAGAAATTCCTGTTGCTTCTGAAAGTAGAAACTCGCCCGATTACAACGGTATGTGTATTTTTGCCGTAGGCCTTTGTAGTTGTTTGTTTCGAGTATCAGACCAGCGAAAATTTTGATGGTTTCTCAACCATTCCTTAACTTCAAACTCCCATATCTCGCGAACGGATTGACGAACTCGAGAATTTCCTATTGCTTCTGAAAGCAGAAACTCGCCCGATTACAAAGATATGTGTGTTTTCCCCCTAGGCCTCTGTAGTTGTTGGTTTCGAGTATCAGACTTGCGAAAATTTTGATGATTTCTCAACCATTCCTTAACTTCAAATTCCCATATCCCGCGAACGGATTGACGAACACGAGAAATTCCTATTGCATCTGAATGCAGAAACTCGCCCGATTACAACGGTATGTGTATTTTTGCCCTAGGCCATAGTAGTTGTTGGTTTCGAGTATCAGACCAGCGAAAATTTTGATGGTTTCTAATGCATTCCTTAACTTCAAACTTCCATATCTCGCGAACGGATTGACGAACTCGAGAATTTCCTATTGCATCTGAATGCAGAAACTCGCCCGATTACAACGGTATGTGTATTTTTGCCCTAGGCCATAGTAGTTGTTGGTTTCGAGTATCAGACCAGCGAAAATTTTGATGGTTTCTCATGCATTCCTTAACTTCAAACTTCCATATCTCGCGAACGGATTGACGAACTCGAGAATTTCCTATTGCATCTGACAGCAGAAACTCGCCCGATTACAATGGTATGTGTATTTTTCCCCTAGGCATTTGTAGTTATTGGTTTCGAGTATCAGACTTGCGAAAATTTTGATGGTTTCTCAACAATTCCATAACTTCAAACTCCCATATCTCGCGAACGGATTGACGAACTCGAGAAATTCCTGTTGCATCTGAAAGTAGAAACTCGCCCGATTACAACGGTATGTGTATTTTTCCCTAGGCCGTAGTAGTTATTGATTTCAAGTATCAGACTTGCGGAAAATTGTGATGGTTTCTCAACCATTCCTTAACTTCAAACTCCCATATCTCGCGAACGGATTGACGAACTCGAGAAATTCCTGTTGCATCTGGAAGTAGAAACTCGCCCGATTACAAAGATATGTGTGTTTTCCCCCTAGGCCATTGTAGTTGTTGGTTTCGAGTATCAGACCAGCGAAAATTTTGATGGATTCTCAACCATTCCTTAACTTCAAACTCCCATATCTCGTGAACGGATTGACGAACTCGAGAATTTCCTATTGCATCTGAAAGCAGAAACTCGCCCGATTAAAGATATGTGTGTTTTCCCCCTAGGCCTTTGTAGTTGTTGGTTTCGAGTATCAGACTTGCGAAAATTTTGATGGTTTCTCAACCATTCCATAACTTCAAACTCCCATATCTCGCGAACGGATTGACGAACTCGAGAAATTCCTGTTGCATCTGAAAGTAGAAACTCGCCAGATTACAACGGTATGTGTATTTTTGCCCTAGGCCATTGTAGTTATTGGATTCGCGTATCGGACTTGCGAAAATTTTGATGATTTCTCAACCATTCCTTAACTTCAAATTCCCATATCCCGCGAACGGATTGACGAACTCGAGAATTTCCTATTGCATCTTAATGCAGAAACTCGCCCGATTACAACGGTATGTGTATTTTTGCCCTAGGCCATAGTAGTTGTTGGTTTCGAGTATCAGACCAGCGAAAATTTTGATGGTTTCTAATGCATTCCTTAACTTCAAACTTCCATATCTCGCGAACGGATTGACGAACTCGAGAATTTCCTATTGCATCTGACAGCAGAAACTCGCCCGATTACAATGGTATGTGTACTTTTCCCCTAGGCCATTCCAGTTGTTGGTTTCGAGTATCAGACTTGCGAAAATTTTGATGGTTTCTCAACCATTTATTAACTTCAAACTCCCATATCCCGCGAACGGATTGACGAACACGAGAAATTCCTGTTGCATGTGAAAGTAGAAAGTCGCCCGATTTCAACGATATGTGTGTCTTTCCCCTAGGCCTTTGTAGTTATTGGTTTCGAGTATCAGACTTGCGAAAATTTTGATGGTTTCTCATGCATTCCTTAACTTCAAACTTCCATATCCCGCGAACGGATTGACGAACTCGAGAAATTCCGGTTGCATGTGAAAGTAGAAAGTCGCCCGATTACAACGGTATGTGTATTTTTCCCCTAGGCCTTTGAAGTTATTGGTTTCGAGTATCAGACTTGCGAAAATTTTGATGGTTTCTCAACCATTCCTTATTTTCACACTTCCATATCTCGCGAACGGATTGACGAACTCGAGAATTTCCTATTGCATCTGAAAGCAGAAACTCGCCCGATTACAACGGTCTGTGTACTTTTCCCCTAGGGCATTCCAGTTGTTGGTTTCGAGTATCAGACCAGCGAAAATTTTGATGGTTTCTCAATCATTCCTTAACTTCAAACTTCCATATCTCGCGAACGGATTGACGAACTTGAGAATTTCCTATTGCACCTGAATGCAGAAACTCGCCCGATTACAACGGTGTGTGTACTTTTCCCCTAGGCCATTCCAGTTGTTGGTTTCGAGTATCAGACCAGCGAAAATTTTGATGGTTTCTCAAGCATTCCTTAACTTCAAACTTCCATATCTCGCGAACGGATTGACGAACTCGAGAATTTCCTATTGCATCTGACAGCAGAAACCCGCCCGATTACAATGGTATGTGTATTTTTCCCCTAGGCATTTGTAGTTATTGGTTTCGAGTATCAGACTTGCGAATGTTTTGATGGTTCCTCAACCATTCCTTAACTTCAAACTCCCATATCTCGCGAACGGATTGACGAACTCGAGAAATTCCTGTTGCATCTGAAAGTAGAAACTCGCCCGATTACAACGGTATGTGTATTTTTCCACTAGGCCATTGTTGTTATTGGTTTCGAGTATCAGACCAGCGAAAATTTTGATGGTTTCTCAAGCATGCCTTAACTTCAAACTTCCATATCTAGCGAACGGATTGACGAACTCGAGAAATTCCTGTTGCATCTGAAAGTAGAAACTCGCCCGATTACAACGGTATGTGTATTTTTCCCCTAGGCCATTGTAGTTATTGGTTTCGAGTATCAGACTTGCGAAAATTTTGATGGTTTCTCAACCATTCCTTAACTTCAAACTCCCATATCCCGCGAATGGATTGACGAACTCGAGAAATTCCTGTTGCATGTGAAAGTAGAAAGTCGCCCGATTACAACGGTATGTGTACTTTTCCCCTAGGCCATTCCAGTTATTGGTTTCGAGTATCAGACCAGCGAAAATTTTGATGGTTTCTCAAGCATTCCTTAACTTCAAACTTCCATATCTCGCGAACGGATTGACGAACTCGAGAATTTCCTATTGCATGTGAAAGTAGAAAGTCGCCCGATTATAACGGTATGTGTACTCTTCCCCTAGGCAATTCCAGTTGTTGGTTTCGAGTATCAGACTTGCGAAAATTTTGATGGTTTCCAACAATTCCTTAACTTCAAACTCCCATATCCCGCGAACGGATTGACGAACTCGAGAAATTCCTTATGCATGTGAAAGTAGAAAGTCGCCCGATTACAACGGTATGTGTATTTTTCCCCTAGGCCTTTGAAGTTATTTGTTTCGAGTATCAGACTTGCGAAAATTTTGATGGTTTGTCAACCGTTCCTTATTTTCACACTTCCATATCTCGCGAACGGATTGACGAACTCGAGAATTTCCTATTGCATCTGAAAGCAGAAACTCGCCCGATTACAACGGTGTGTGTACTTTTCCCCTAGGCCATTGTAGTTATTGGTTTCGAGTATCAGACTTGCGAAAATTTTGATGGTTTCTCAACCATTCCTTAACTTCAAACTCCCATATCCCGCGAATGGATTGACGAACTCGGGAAATTCCTGTTGCATGTGAAAGTAGAAAGTCGCCCGATTACAACGGTATGTGTACTTTTCCCCTAGGCCATTCCAGTTGTTGGTTTCGAGTATCAGACCAGCGAAAATTTTGATGGTTTCTCAAGCATTCCTTAACTTCAAACTTCCATATCTCGCGAACGGATTAAAGAACTCGAGAATTTCCTATTGCATCTGAAAGCAGAAACTCGCCCGATTACAATGGTGTGTGTACTTTTCCCCTAGGCCATTCCAGTTATTGGTTTCGAGTATCAGACTTGCGAAAATTTTGATGGTTTCTCAACCATTCCTTAACTTCAAACTCCCATATCCCGCGAACGGATTGACGAACTCGAGAAATTCCTGTTGCATGTGAAAGTAGAAAGTCGCCCGATTACAACGGTGTGTGTATTTTTCCCCTAGGCCATTGTAGTTATTGGTTTCGTGTATCAGACTTGCGAAAATTTTGATGGTTTCTCAACCATTCCTTAACTTCAAACTCCCATATGTCGCGAACGGATTGACGCACTCGAGAAATTCCTGTTGCATCTGAAAGCAGAAACTCGCCCGATTACAACGGTATGTGTACTTTTCCCCTAGGCCATTCCAGTTATTGGTTTCGAGTATCAGACCAGCGAAAATTTTGATGGTCTCTCAACCATTCCTTAACTTCAAACTCCCATATCTCGCGAACGGATTGACGAACTCGAGAATTTCCTATTGCATCTGAAAGCAGAAACTCGCCCGACTACAACGTTGTGTGTACTTTTCCCCTAGGCCATTCCACTTATTGGTTTCTAGTATCAGATTTGCGAAAATTTTGATGGTTTCTCAACCATTCCTTAACTTCACACTTCCATATCTCGCGAACGGATTGACGAACTCGAGAATTTCCTATTGCATCTGAAAGCAGAAACTCGCCCGATTACAACGGTATGTGTATTTTTCCCCTAGGCCTTTGAAGTTATTTGTTTCGAGTATCAGACTTGCGAAAATTTTGGTGGTTTGTCAACCGTTCCTTATTTTCACACTTCCATATCTCGCGAACGGATTGACGAACTCGAGAATTTCCTATTGCATCTGAAAGCAGAAACTCGCCCGATTACAATGGTGTGTGTACTTTTCCCCTAGGCAATTGTAGTTATTGGTTTCGAGTATCAGACTTGCGAAAATTTTGATGGTTTCTCAACCATTCCTTAACTTCAAACTCCCATATCCCGCGAATGGATTGACGAACTCGAGAAATTCCTGTTGCATGTGAAAGTAGAAAGTCGCCCGATTACAACGGTATGTGTACTTTTCCCCTAGGCCATTGTAGTTATTGGTTTCGAGTATCAGACTTGCGAAAATTTTGATGGTTTCTCAACCATTCCTTAACTTCAAACTCCCATATCCCGCGAATGGATTGACGAACTCGAGAAATTCCTGTTGCATGTGAAAGTAGAAAGTCGCCCGATTACAACGGTATGTGTACTTTTCCCCTAGGCCATTCCAGTTATTGGTTTCGAGTATCAGACCAGCGAAAATTTTGATGGTTTCTCAAGCATTCCTTAACTTCAAACTTCCATATCTCGCGAACGGATTGACGAACTCGAGAATTTCCTATTGCATGTGAAAGTAGAAAGTCGCCCGATTATAACGGTATGTGTACTCTTCCCCTAGGCAATTCCAGTTGTTGGTTTCGAGTATCAGACTTGCGAAAATTTTGATGGTTTCCAACAATTCCTTAACTTCAAACTCCCATATCCCGCGAACGGATTGACGAACTCGAGAAATTCCTTATGCATGTGAAAGTAGAAAGTCGCCCGATTACAACGGTATGTGTATTTTTCCCCTAGGCCTTTGAAGTTATTTGTTTCGAGTATCAGACTTGCGAAAATTTTGATGGTTTGTCAACCGTTCCTTATTTTCACACTTCCATATCTCGCGAACGGATTGACGAACTCGAGAATTTCCTATTGCATCTGAAAGCAGAAACTCGCCCGATTACAACGGTGTGTGTACTTTTCCCCTAGGCCATTGTAGTTATTGGTTTCGAGTATCAGACTTGCGAAAATTTTGATGGTTTCTCAACCATTCCTTAACTTCAAACTCCCATATCCCGCGAATGGATTGACGAACTCGGGAAATTCCTGTTGCATGTGAAAGTAGAAAGTCGCCCGATTACAACGGTATGTGTACTTTTCCCCTAGGCCATTCCAGTTGTTGGTTTCGAGTATCAGACCAGCGAAAATTTTGATGGTTTCTCAAGCATTCCTTAACTTCAAACTTCCATATCTCGCGAACGGATTAAAGAACTCGAGAATTTCCTATTGCATCTGAAAGCAGAAACTCGCCCGATTACAATGGTGTGTGTACTTTTCCCCTAGGCCATTCCAGTTATTGGTTTCGAGTATCAGACTTGCGAAAATTTTGATGGTTTCTCAACCATTCCTTAACTTCAAACTCCCATATCCCGCGAACGGATTGACGAACTCGAGAAATTCCTGTTGCATGTGAAAGTAGAAAGTCGCCCGATTACAACGGTGTGTGTATTTTTCCCCTAGGCCATTGTAGTTATTGGTTTCGTGTATCAGACTTGCGAAAATTTTGATGGTTTCTCAACCATTCCTTAACTTCAAACTCCCATATGTCGCGAACGGATTGACGCACTCGAGAAATTCCTGTTGCATCTGAAAGCAGAAACTCGCCCGATTACAACGGTATGTGTACTTTTCCCCTAGGCCATTCCAGTTATTGGTTTCGAGTATCAGACCAGCGAAAATTTTGATGGTCTCTCAACCATTCCATAACTTCAAACTCCCATATCTCGCGAACGGATTGACGAACTCGAGAATTTCCTATTGCATCTGAAAGCAGAAACTCGCCCGACTACAACGTTGTGTGTACTTTTCCCCTAGGCCATTCCACTTATTGGTTTCTAGTATCAGATTTGCGAAAATTTTGATGGTTTCTCAACCATTCCTTAACTTCACACTTCCATATCTCGCGAACGGATTGACGAACTCGAGAATTTCCTATTGCATCTGAAAGCAGAAACTCGCCCGATTACAACGGTATGTGTATTTTTCCCCTAGGCCTTTGAAGTTATTTGTTTCGAGTATCAGACTTGCGAAAATTTTGATGGTTTGTCAACCGTTCCTTATTTTCACACTTCCATATCTCGCGAACGGATTGACGAACTCGAGAATTTCCTATTGCATCTGAAAGCAGAAACTCGCCCGATTACAATGGTGTGTGTACTTTTCCCCTAGGCAATTGTAGTTATTGGTTTCGAGTATCAGACTTGCGAAAATTTTGATGGTTTCTCAACCATTCCTTTACTTCAAACTCCCATATCCCGCGAATGGATTGACGAACTCGAGAAATTCCTGTTGCATGTGAAAGTAGAAAGTCGCCCGATTACAACGGTATGTGTACTTTTCCCCTAGGCCATTCCAGTTGTTGGTTTCGAGTATCAGACCAGCGAAAATTTTGATGGTTGCTCAAGCATTCCTTAACTTCAAACTACCATATCTCGCGAACGGATTGACGAACCCGAGAATTTCCTATTGCATCTGAAAGCAGAAACACGCCCGATTACAACGGTACGTGTATTTTTGACCTAGGCCATTCCAGTTATTGGTTTCGAGTACCAGACCAGCGAAAATTTTGATGGTTTCACAACCATTCCTTAACTTCAAACTCCCATATCTCGCGAACGGATTGCCGAAATCAAGAAATTCTTGTTGCATGTGAAAGTAGAAACTCGCCCGATTACAAAGATATGTGTGTTTTTCACCTAGCCCTTTGTAGCTATTGGTTTCGGGTATCAGACTTGCGAAAATTTTGTTAGTTTCTCAAGCATTCCTTAACTTCAAACTCCCATATATCGCGAACGGATTGGCCGGGCCGGGCCGCGGTCTCCTCGTCGGGCGGTGTACTGGTGGTCGGGCGAAATCTGGGAATTGCGGACAGCATGCGTCCGGGCCCGACGTCAGTACACCCGCGCGCGTCGTCGGGCCGGACGGAACGGCGACGTCGGCGCGCGGGCGGGGGCGGCGGAACTGTACGAGTCCTATCGCGCGGAAAAGAGGGCTCTGCAGGTCGCCATCAAACGGGCCAAGGCCCAGAGCTGGAAGGAGCTCCTCGAGACCCTCGAGCGGGATCCATGGGGGCGCCCATACCGGATAGTTCTAAATAAACTCCGGCCATGGGCTCCCCCGATCACCGAGGGTCTCGACCCCCAGCTCTTGAGGGACGTGGTCGACACGCTCTTCCCGATCGTGGGGGAGAGCGGGCCACGTCCCTCTGCGGACCCGACCACCTGGTCCGCCGAGCTGGGGGTCTCGGCTGGGGAGCTAGCCGCGGCCATCCGAAGACTCGGGGCGAAGGATACTGCCCCGGGTCCTTCGGGAGTGCCCGGCCGAGTCTGGGTCTTGGCCGCGGACGTCCTGGGTGACGGCCTCCGGGAGCTATTCGACCGCTGCCTGGAGGCGGGGCGATTCCCCTCCGCATGGAAGGTGGCCCGAATGGTCCTCCTCCGGAAAGAGGGTAGGCCCGCGGACTCTCCGTCCGCGTACCGGCCGATTTGCCTGCTCGACGATGTGGGCAAGCTCCTAGAAAGAGTCGTAGCGGCCCGCATCGTCGGGCACCTGTCGCGGGGTGGGCCCGGGCTGGCGGAGTGCCAGTTCGGGTTCCGGGAGGGCCGGTCGACGATCGACGCGATTCGACGCGTCCGGTCCCTCTCGGCCTCGGCGGTCTCCCGGGGTGGGGTGGCATTGGCGGTGTCCTTGGACATCGCCAATGCGTTTAACACCCTACCCTGGGAGGCGATTAGGCGGGGGCTTGAGGAACATCGAGTCCCCGCCTACCTTAGGGCAGTCGTCGAGGACTACCTCCGCGACAGGTGGATCGAGTATCCGGGCCGGTGCGGGACGGAGAGGAGAGCGGTGTACTCCGGGGTTCCGCAGGGGTCGGTGTTAGGACCCCTGCTGTGGAGCCTCGGGTACGACACCGTCCTGCGGGCCGAAGACCTCCCCGACGGCGTCAGCCTGACGTGTTACGCGGACGACACCTTGTTGCTGGCCGTCGGGGGGACTGGGGGGGGGGGGGGCTGTTCGGGCCGCCGAGGACGGTGCCCGGCGCGTCGTCTCCCGGATCAGGGGGATCGGTTTGGAGGTGGCTCTCCACAAAACCGAGGTACTCGGGATGTATAGACCCCGGGGAGAGCCGCCTCCCCCCCTGATCCGGGTGGGTGAGACAGACGTCGAGGTTAGGTCTCAGATGAAATATCTGGGACTTCACCTCGACAGCCACTGGCGCTTCGAGGGCCATTTCCGGGCCCTGGCCCCGCGGTTGGAGAGGATAGCTGGCGCTTTGGGCCGTATCCTCCCCAACCTGCGGGGCCCGAGTGACCGGGTTCGCCGCCTCTACGCGGGAATGGTCCACTCGGTGGCCCTATACGGGGCCCCCGTTTGGGCGGGCGACCTGGCCGCCTCCCGGCGCAGCAAGGTATTGCTGCGCCGGGTTCAAAGGCGGCTTGCACTTCGGATCGCCCGGGGGTACCGGACCGTTTCGTATGAGGCGGCGAGCGTCCTCGCGGGGCTACCCCCGGCGGACTTGATCGTGGGCATGCATGCGGCTTTCTACGAGGGCCGCATGCGCGCCCGCGAGGATGGGGTGGTCCTGGCGGGATGCGAGGTGGAGGCCCTCAAGCGCCAGGCCCGGGAGTCTATGCTGCAGCTTTGGCAGCAGCGGCTGGCCGAGCCGTTGTTCGGCCAGAGGACTGTCGGGGCTATCCGGCCGGTCCTGTTTGAGTGGCTGGGTAGGCGCTTCGGCTCACTCACCTACCGGTTGGTGCAGGTGCTGTCCGGGCACGGATGCTTCGGACAGTACCTGTGCCGGATCGGTGTGGAAGAGGCGGCGCGCTGCTGGCACTGTCCAGCGGACGAGGACACGGCGCAGCACACCCTCGAGGTGTGTCCAGCCTGGGGGGTGGGGCGCCGTGTCCTCACGGCCGTGATTGGGGCGGATCTCTCGCTGCCGGGCGTGGTACGGGCCATGCTCGGCAGCGAGACGAAGTGGCGGGCCGTGGCCTCCTTCTGCGAGGAGGTAATCTCGCAGAAGGAGGCCGCGAGCCGCATTCGCGAGAGGGGGAGACCGCGAGCGAGGCCTCGTCCGAGGCCGGGGGCGGGTAGGCCTCCGGAAGGGCCGGGGAGGCCACCCTGAGAGCGGCGGGCGGGGGTACGTAGCCCTTGAATCTCGTGCCACCGCCCGTCGCCTAAGGGGGGAGAAATAAGGGACGGCGACGCTCTCGAGGGCGGAGAGGCCAGAGCCGCCCTCGGGGGCGTACGAACCGGGGTGCAGCCGCGCCGACGGCACGGTCCTAGAACCGTGCCTCCGGCGCGGCTATGGGGGCCGTGGGCGGTCGTGAGTGTGGGACCCACGGCCGCCCTCGGGCGGCCCCCGGGAGTGGGATGACGGAGCAGTGTGGCCCTGCTCCGACGTCGGGCGCCAGAGCGCCGAGGAGAAAACAGGGAAGGGAGGGTGAAGTACCACCTCCCTTCCCTGGAACGGGAGGACACGGGCGCGAGAGCCCTGCACGGGGGAGCACCTGATGATATGATGTTTTCGGTCCCAGGTGCTCCTCCTGCATAGTGCGAGGATGGCCACCGTGGTGGGTTTTAGTGGGCAGGTCCCGCGCCCGTTGGGTTTCCTTCCGGGCGCGGGGAATCCCACACTCCCCCCGCCCCTCCCCAGGCGGCGGGGGGGTCTTTCGAAGATTTCCCCCACGTATAAAAAAAAAAAAAAAAAAAAAAAAAAACTTCAAACTTCCATATCTCGCGAACGGATTGAAGAACTCGAGAATTTCCTATTGCATCTGAAAGCAGAAACTCGCCCGATTACAATGGTGTGTGTACTTTTCCCCTAGGCCATTCCAGTTATTGGTTTCGAGTATCAGACTTGCGAAAATTTTGATGGTTTCTCAATCATTCCTTAACTTCAAACTTCCATATCTCGCGAACGGATTGACGAACTCGAGAATTTCCTATTGCATCTAAAAGCAGAAACTCGCCCGATTACAACGGTATGTGTATTTTTCTCCTAGGCCATTGTAGTTATTGGTTTCGAGTATCAGACTTGCGAAAATTTTGATGGTTTCTCAAGCATTCAATAACTTCTAACTCCCATATCTCGCGAACGGATTGACGAACTCGAGAAATTCCTGTTGCATGTTGAAGTAGAGACTCGCACGATTACAACGGTATGTGTATTTTTGCCCTAGGCCATAGTAGTTATTGGTTTCGTGTATCAGACTTGCGAAAATTTTGATGATTTCTCAACCATTCCTTAACTTCAAACTTCCATATCTCGCGAACGGATTGACGAACTCGAGAATTTCCTATTGCATCTAAAAGCAGAAACTCGCCCGATTACAACGGTATGTGTATTTTTCTCCTAGGCCATTGTAGTTATTGGTTTCGAGTATCAGACTTGCGAAAATTTTGATGGTTTCTCAACCATTCCTTAACTTCAAACTCCCATATCTCGCGAACGGATTGACGAACTCGAGAAATTCCTGGTGCATGTTGAAGTAGAAACTCGCCCGATTACAACGGTGTGTGTACTTTTCCCCTAGGGCATTCCAGTTGTTGGTTTCGAGTATCAGACCAGCGAAAATTTTGTTGGTTTCTCAAGCATTCCTTAACTTCAAACTTCCATATCTTGCGATCGGATTGACGAACTCGAGAATTTCCTATTGCATCTGAAAGCAGAAACTCGCCCGATTACAACGGTATGTGTATTTTTGCCCTAGGCCATAGTAGTTATTGGATTCGTGTATCAGACTTGCGAAAATTTTGATGATTTCTCAACCATTCCTTAACTTCAAACTTCCATACCTCGCGAACGCATTGACGAACTCGAGAAATTCCTGTTGTATCTGAAAGTAGAAACTCGCCCGATTACAATGGTGTGTGTACTTTTCCCCTAGGCCATACCAGTTATTGGTTTCGAGTATCAGACTTGCGAAAATTTCGATGGTTTCTCAACCATTCCTTAAATTCACACTTCCATATCTCGCGATGGGATTGACGAACTCGAGAATTTCCTATTGCATCTGAAAGCAGGAACTCGCCCGATTACAACGGTATGTATATTTTTGCCCTAGGCCATAGTAGTTATTGGTTTCGAATATCAGCCTTGCGAAAATTGTGATGGTTTCTCAACCATTCCTTAACTTCAAACTCCCATATCTCGCGAACGGATTCACGAACTCGAGAAATTCCTGTTGCATCTGAAAGTAGAAACTCGCCCGATTACAAAGATATGTGCGTTTTCCCCGTAGGCCTTTGTAGTTATTGGTTTCGAGTATCAGACTTGCGAAAATTTTGATGGTTTCTCAACCATTCCTTAACTTCACACATCCATATCTCGCGAACGGATTGACGAACTCGAGAATTTCCTATTGCATCTGAAAGGAGAAACTCGCCCCATTACAACGGTGTGTGTACTTTTCCCCTAGGCCATTCCAGTTGTTGGTTTCGAGTATCAGACCAGCGAAAATTTTGATGGTTTCTCAAGCATTCCTTAACTTCAAACTTCCATATCTCGCGATCGGATTGACGAACTCGAGAATTTCCTATTGCATCTGAAAGCAGAAACTTGCCCGATTTCAACGGTATGTGCATTTTTGCCCTAGGCCATAGTAGTTATTGGTTTCGAGTATCAGACTTGCGATAATTTTGATGGTTTCTCAAGCATTCCTTAACTTCAATCTCCCATATCTCGCGAACGGATTGACGAACTCGAGAATTTCCTATTGCACCTGAAAGCAGAAACTCGCCCGATTGCAACGGTACGCGTATTTTTCCCCTAGGCCTTTGTAGTTACTGGTTTCGAGTATCAGACTTGCGATAATTTTGATGGTTTCTCAAGCATTCCTTAACTTCAATCTCCCATATCTCGCGAACGGACTGACGAACTCGAGAAATTCCTGTTGCATCTGAAAGCAGAAACTTGCCCGATTTCAACGGTATGTGCATTTTTGCTCTAGGCCATAGTAGTTATTGGTTTCGAGTATCAGACTTGCGAAAATTTTGATGGTTTCTCAAGCATTCCATAACTTCAAACTCCCATATCTCATGAACGGATTGACGAACTCGAGAAATTCCTGTAGCATCTGAAAGCAGAAACTCACCCGATTACAACGGCATGTGTATTTTTCCCCTAGGCCATTGTATTTATTGGTTTCTAGCATCAGAATTGCGAAAATTTTGATGGTTTCTCAACCATTCCTTAACTTCAAACTCCCATATCTCGCGAACGGAATGACGAACTCGAAAAATTCCTGTTGCATCTGAAAGTGGAAACTTGCCCGATTACAAAGGTATGTGCATTTTTCCCCTATGCCTTTGTAGTTATTGGTTTCGAGTATCAGACTTGCGAAAATTTTGATGGTTTCTCAACCATTCCTTAACTTCAAACTCCCATATCTCGCGAACGGAATGACGAACTCGAGAAATTCCTGTTGCATCTGAAAGCAGAAACTCGCCCGATTACAACGGTGTGTGTACTTTTCCCCTAGGCCATTCCAGTTATTGGTTTTGAGTATCAGACCAGCGAAAATTTTGATGGTTTCTCAACCATTCCTAAACTTCAAACTCCCATATCCCGCGAACGGATTGACGAACTCGAGAAATTCCTGTTGCATCTGAAAGTAGAAACTCGCCCGATTACAACGGTATGTGTATTTTTCCTCTAAGCCATTGTGGTTATTGGTTTCGTGTATCAGACTTGCGAAAATTTTGATGGTTTCTCAACCATTCCTTAAATTCAAACACCCATTTCTCGCGAACGGATTGACGAACTCGCAAAATTCCTGTTGTGTCTGAAAGTAGAAACTCGCCGGATTACAATGGTGTGTGTACTTTTCCCCTAGGCCATACCACTTATTGGTTTCGAGTATCAGACTTGCGAAAATTTTGATGGTTTCTCAACCATTCCTTAACTTCACACTTCCATATCTCGCGAACGGATTGACGAACTCGAGAATTTCCTATTGCATCTGAAAGCAGAATCTCGCCCGATTACAACGGTATGTGTATTTTTCCCCTAGGCCATTGTAGTTATTGGTTTCGAGTATCAGACTTGCGAAAATTTTGTTGGTTTCTCAAGCATTCCTTAACTTCAAACTTCCATATCTCGCGAACGGTTTGACGAACTCGAGAATTTCCTATTGCATCTGAAAGCAGAATCTCGCCCGATTACAACGGTATGTGTATTTTTCCCCTAGGCCATTGTGGTTATTGGTTTCGTGTATCAGACTTGCGAAAATTTTGATGGTTTCTCAACCATTCCTTAACTTCAAACTCCCATTTCTCGCGAACGGATTGACGAACTCGAAAAATTCCTGTTGCATCTGAAAGTTAAAACTCGCCCGATTACAATGGTATGTGTTCTTTTCCCCTAGGCCATTCCAGTTATTGGTTTCGAGTATCAGGCTTGCGAAAATTTTGATGGTTTCTCACCCATTCCTTAACTTCACACTTCCATATCTCGCGAACGGATTGACGAACTCGAGAATTTCCTATTGCATCTGAAAGCAGAAACTCGCCCGATTACAAAGGTATGTGTATTTTTCTTCTAGGCCATTGTAGTTATTGGTTTCGAGTATCAGACTTGCGAAAATTTTGATGGTATCTCAACCATTCCTTAACTTCAAATTCCCATATCTCGCGAACGGATTGACGAACTCGCAAAATTCCTGTTGAATCTGAAAGTAGAAACTCGCCCGATTAGAATGGTGTGTGTACTTTTCCCCCAGGCCGTTCCAGTTATTGGTTTCGAGTATCAGACTTGCGAAAATTTTGATGGTTTCTCAATCATTCCTTAACTTCACACTTCCATATCTCGCGAACGGATTGACGAACTCGAGAATTACCTATTGCATCTGAAAGCAGAAACTCGCCCGATTACAATGGTATGTGCATTTTTGCCAGAGGCCATAGTGGTTATTGGTTTCGAGTATCAGACTTGCGAAAATTGGAATGGTTTCACAACCATTCCTTAACTTCAAACTCCCATATCTCGCGAACGGAGTGACGAACTCGAGAATTTCCTATTGCATCTGAAAGCAGAAACTCGCCCGATTACAACGGTATGTGCATTTTCCCCCTAGGCCATTGTAGTTATTGGTTTCGAGTATCAGACTTGCGAAAATTTTGATGGTTTCTCAACCATTCCTTAAATTCAAACACCCATTTCTCGCGAACGGATTGACGAACTCGCAAAATTCCTGTTGTGTCTGAAAGTAGAAACTCGCCGGATTACAATGGTGTGTGTACTTTTCCCCTAGGCCATACCACTTATTGGTTTCGAGTATCAGACTTGCGAAAATTTTGATGGTTTCTCAACCATTCCTTAACTTCACACTTCCATATCTCGCGAACGGATTGACGAACTCGAGAATTTCCTATTGCATCTGAAAGCAGAATCTCGCCCGATTACAACGGTATGTGTATTTTTCCCCTAGGCCATTGTAGTTATTGGTTTCGAGTATCAGACTTGCGAAAATTTTGTTGGTTTCTCAAGCATTCCTTAACTTCAAACTTCCATATCTCGCGAACGGTTTGACGAACTCGAGAATTTCCTATTGCATCTGAAAGCAGAATCTCGCCCGATTACAACGGTATGTGTATTTTTCCCCTAGGCCATTGTGGTTATTGGTTTCGTGTATCAGACTTGCGAAAATTTTGATGGTTTCTCAACCATTCCTTAACTTCAAACTCCCATTTCTCGCGAACGGATTGACGAACTCGAAAAATTCCTGTTGCATCTGAAAGTTAAAACTCGCCCGATTACAATGGTATGTGTTCTTTTCCCCTAGGCCATTCCAGTTATTGGTTTCGAGTATCAGGCTTGCGAAAATTTTGATGGTTTCTCACCCATTCCTTAACTTCACACTTCCATATCTCGCGAACGGATTGACGAACTCGAGAATTTCCTATTGCATCTGAAAGCAGAAACTCGCCCGATTACAAAGGTATGTGTATTTTTCTTCTAGGCCATTGTAGTTATTGGTTTCGAGTATCAGACTTGCGAAAATTTTGATGGTATCTCAACCATTCCTTAACTTCAAATTCCCATATCTCGCGAACGGATTGACGAACTCGCAAAATTCCTGTTGAATCTGAAAGTAGAAACTCGCCCGATTAGAATGGTGTGTGTACTTTTCCCCCAGGCCGTTCCAGTTATTGGTTTCGAGTATCAGACTTGCGAAAATTTTGATGGTTTCTCAATCATTCCTTAACTTCACACTTCCATATCTCGCGAACGGATTGACGAACTCGAGAATTACCTATTGCATCTGAAAGCAGAAACTCGCCCGATTACAATGGTATGTGCATTTTTGCCCTAGGCCATAGTGGTTATTGGTTTCGAGTATCAGACTTGCGAAAATTGTGATGGTTTCACAACCATTCCTTAACTTCAAACTCCCATATCTCGCGAACGGAGTGACGAACTCGAGAATTTCCTATTGCATCTGAAAGCAGAAACTCGCCCGATTACAACGGTATGTGCATTTTCCCCTAGGCCATTGTAGTTATTGGTTTCGAGTATCAGACTTGCGAAAATTTTGATGGTTCCTCAAGCATTCCTTAACTTCAAACTCCCATATCTCGCGAACGGATTGACGAACTCGAGAATTTCCTATTGCATCTGAAAGCAGAAACTCGCCCGATTACAACGGTGTGTGTACTTTTCCCCTAGGGCATTCCAGTTGTTGGTTTCGAGTATCAGACTTGCGAAAACTTTGATGGTCTCTCAACCATTCCTTAACTTCAAACTCCCATATCTCGCGAACGGAGTGACGAACTCGAGAATTTCCTATTGCATCTGAAAGCAGAAACTCGCCCGATTACAACGGTATGGGCATTTTCCCCCTAGGCCATTGTAGTTATTGGTTTCGAGTATCAGACTTGCGAAAATTTTGATGGTTCCTCAAGCATTCCTTAACTTCAAACTCCCATATCTCGCGAACGGATTGACGAACTCGAGAATTTCCTATTGCATCTGAAAGCAGAAACTCGCCCGATTACAACAGTACGTGTATTTTTGCCCTAGGCCATAGTAGTTATTGGTTTCGAGTATCAGACTTGCGAAAATTTTGATGGTTTCTCAAGCATTCCTTAACTTCAAACTCCCATATCTCGCGAACGGATGGACGAACTCGAGAAACTCCTGTTGCATCTGAAAGCAGAAACTCGCCCGATTACAACGGTACGTGTATTTTTCCTCTAAGCCATTGTGGTTATTGGTTTCGTGTATCAGACTTGCGAAAATTTTGATGGTTTCTCAACCATTCCTTTACTTCAAACACCCATTTCTCGCGAACGGATTGACGAACTCGCAAAATTCCTGTTGTGTCTGAAAGTAGAAACTCGCCGGATTACAATGGTGTGTGTACTTTTCCCCTAGGCCATACCACTTATTGGTTTCGAGTATCAGACTTGCGAAAATTTTGATGGTTTCTCAACCATTCCTTAACTTCACACTTCCATATCTCGCGAACGGATTGACGAACTCGAGAATTTCCTATTGCATCTGAAAGCAGAATCTCGCCCGATTACAACGGTATGTGTATTTTTCCCCTAGGCCATTGTAGTTATTGGTTTCGAGTATCAGACTTGCGAAAATTTTGATGGTTTTTCAACCATTCCTTAACTTCCAACTCCCATATCTCGCGATCGGATTGACGAACTCGAGAAATTCCTGTTGCATCTGAAAGTAGAAACTCGCCCGATTACAACGGTATGTGTATTTTTCCTCTAAGCCATTGTGGTTATTGGTTTCGTGTATCAGACTTGCGAAAATTTTGATGGTTTCTCAACCATTCCTTAAATTCAAACACCCATTTCTCGCGAACGGATTGACGAACTCGCAAAATTCCTGTTGTGTCTGAAAGTAGAAACTCGCCGGATTACAATGGTGTGTGTACTTTTCCCCTAGGCCATACCACTTATTGGTTTCGAGTATCAGACTTGCGAAAATTTTGATGGTTTCTCAACCATTCCTTAACTTCACACTTCCATATCTCGCGAACGGATTGACGAACTCGAGAATTTCCTATTGCATCTGAAAGCAGAAACTCGCCCGATTACAAAGGTATGTGTATTTTTCTTCTAGGCCATTGTAGTTATTGGTTTCGAGTATCAGACTTGCGAAAATTTTGATGGTATCTCAACCATTCCTTAACTTCAAATTCCCATATCTCGCGAACGGATTGACGAACTCGCAAAATTCCTGTTGAATCTGAAAGTAGAAACTCGCCCGATTAGAATGGTGTGTGTACTTTTCCCCCAGGCCATTCCAGTTATTGGTTTCGAGTATCAGGCTTGCGAAAATTTTGATGGTTTCTCACCCATTCCTTAACTTCACACTTCCATATCTCGCGAACGGATTGACGAACTCGAGAATTTCCTATTGCATCTGAAAGCAGAAACTCGCCCGATTACAACGGTATGTGCATTTTCCCCCTAGGCCATTGTAGTTATTGGTTTCGAGTATCAGACTTGCGAAAATTTTGATGGTTCCTCAAGCATTCCTTAACTTCAAACTTCCATATCTCGCGAACGGATTGACGAACTCGAGAATTTCCTATTGCATCTGAAAGCAGAATCTCGCCCGATCACAACAGTATGTGTATTTTTCCCCTAGGCCATTGTAGTTATTGGTTTCGAGTATCAGACTTGCGAAAATTCTGATGGTTTCTCAACCATTCCTTAACTTCAAACTCCCATATGTCGCGAACGGATGACGAACTCGAGAATTTCCTATTGCATCTGAAAGTAGAAACTCGCCCGATTACAACGGTATGTGTATTTTTCCTCTAGGCCATTGTGGTTATTGGTTTCGTGTATCAGACTTGCGAAAATTTTGATGGTTTCTCAACCATTCCTTAACTTCAAACTCCCATATCCCGCGAACGGATTGACGAACTCGAGAAATTCCTGTTGCATCTGAAAGTAGAAACTCGCCCGATTACAACGGTATGTGTATTTTTCCTCTAGGCCATTGTGGTTATTGGTTTCGTGTATCAGACTTGCGAAAATTTTGATGGTTTCTCAACCATTCCTTAACTTCAAACTCCCATTTCTCGCGAACGGATTGACGAAATCGAAAAATTCCTGTTGCATCCGAAAGTTAAAACTCGCCCGATTACAATGGTATGTGTACTTTTCCCCTAGGCCATTCCAGTTATTGGTTTCGAGTATCAGGCTTGCGAAAATTTTGATGGTTTCTCACCCATTCCTTAACTTCACACTTCCATATCTCGCGAACGGATTGACGAACTCGAGAATTTCCTATTGCATCTGAAAGCAGAAACTCGCCCGATTACAAAGGTATGTGTATTTTTCTTCTAGGCCATTGTAGTTATTGGTTTCGAGTATCAGACTTGCGAAAATTTTGATGGTATCTCAACCATTCCTTAAATTCAAATTCCCATATCTCGCGAACGGATTGACGAACTCGCAAAATTCCTGTTGAATCTGAAAGTAGAAACTCGCCCGATTAGAATGGTGTGTGTACTTTTCCCCCAGGCCGTTCCAGTTATTGGTTTCGAGTATCAGACTTGCGAAAATTTTGATGGTTTCTCAATCATTCCTTAACTTCACACTTCCATATCTCGCGAACGGATTGACGAACTCGAGAATTACCTATTGCATCTGAAAGCAGAAACTCGCCCGATTACAATGGTATGTGCATTTTTGCCCTAGGCCATAGTGGTTATTGGTTTCGAGTATCAGACTTGCGAAAATTGTGATGGTTTCACAACCATTCCTTAACTTCAAACTTCCATATCTCGCGAACGGATTGACGAACTCGAGAAATTCCTGTTGCATGTGGAAGTAGAAACTCGCCCGATTACAACGGTGTGTGTATTTTTCCACTAGGCCTTTGTAGTTATTGGTTTCGAGTATCAGACTTGCGAAAATTTTGATGGTCTCTCAACCATTCCTTAACTTCAAACTCCCATATCTCGAGAACGGAGTGACGAACTCGAGAATTTCCTATTGCATCTGAAAGCAGAAACTCGCCCGATTACAACGGTATGTGCATTTTTCCCCTAGGCCTTTGTAGTTATTGGTTTCGAGTATCAGGCCTGCGAAAATTTTGATGGTTTCTCAACCATTCCTTAACTTCGAACTCCCATGTCTCGCGAACGGAATGACGATCTCGAGAAATTCCTCTTGCATCTGAATGTGGAAACTCGCCCGATTACAAAGGTATGTGCATTTTTCCCCTAGGCCTTTGTATTTATTGGTTTCGGGTATCAGACTGGCGAAAATTTTGATGGTTTCTCAAGCATTCCTTAACTTCACACTCCCATATCTCGCGAACGGATTGACGAACTCGAGAAACTCCTGTTGCATCTGAAAGCAGAAACTCGCCCGATTACAAAGGTATGTGTATTTTCCCCCTAGGCCATTGTAGTTATTGGTTTCGAGTATCAGACTTGCGAAAATTTTGATGGTTTCTCAAGCATTCCTTAACTTCAAACTCCCACATCTTGCGAACGGATTGACGAACTCGAGAAGTCCCTATTGCATCTGAAAGCAGAAACTCGCCCGATTACAACGGTGTGCGTACTTTTCCCCTAGGGCATTCCAGTTGTTGGTTTCGAGTATCAGACTTGCGAAAATTTTGATGGTCTCTCAACCATTCCTTAACTTCAAATTCCCATATCTCGCGAACGGAGTGACGAACTCGAGAATTTCCTATTGCATCTGAAAGCAGAAACTCGCCCGATTACAACGGTATGTGTATTTTTGCCCTAGGCCATAGTAGTTATTGGATTCGTGTATCAGACTTGCGAAAATTGTGATGGTTTCTCAACCATTTCTTAACTTCAAACTCCCATATCTCGCGAACGGATTCACGAAATCGAGAAATTCCTGTTGTATCTGAAAGTAGAAACTCGCCCGATTACAAAGATATGTGTGTTTTCCCCGTAGGCCTTTGTAGTTATTGGTTTCGAGTATCAGACTTGCGAAAATTTTGATGGTTTCTCAACCATTCCTTAACTTCACACTTCCATATCTCGCGAACAGATTGACGAACTCGAGAATTTCCTATTGCATCTGAAAGGAGAAACTCGCCCGATTACAACGGTGTGTGTACTTTTCCCCTAGGCCATTCCAGTTGTTGGTTTCGAGTATCAGACCAGAGAAAATTTTGTTGGTTTCTCTAGCATTCCTTAACTTCAAACTCCCATATCTCGCGAACGGATTGACGAACTCGAGAAACTCCTGTTGCATCTGAAAGCAGAAACTCGCCCGATTACAACGGTATGTGTATTTTCCCCCTAGGCCATTGTAGTTATTGGTTTCGAGTATCAGACTTGCGAAAATTTTGATGGTTCCTCAAGCATTCCTTAACTTCAAACTCCCATATCTCGCGAACGGATTGACGAACACGAGAATTTCCTATTGCATCTGAAAGCAGAAACTCGCCCGATTACAACTGTACGTGTATCTTTGCCCTAGGCCATAGCAGTTATTGGTTTCGAGTATCAGACTTGCGAAAATTGCGATGGTTTCTCAACCATTCCTTAACTTCAAACTACCATATCTCGCGAACGGATTGACGAACTCGAGAATTTCCTATTGCATCTGA
Source organism: Ptiloglossa arizonensis (assembly GCF_051014685.1). Taxonomy (NCBI): domain Eukaryota; kingdom Metazoa; phylum Arthropoda; class Insecta; order Hymenoptera; family Colletidae; genus Ptiloglossa; species Ptiloglossa arizonensis. The sequence goes on from NW_027479957.1 coordinate 47,320, forward strand.
ATGCAGAAACTCGCCCGATTACAACAGTATGTATGTTTTTGCCCTAGGCCATAGTTGTTATTGGATTCGAGTATCAGACTTGCGAAAATTTTGATGGTTTCTCAAGCATTCCTTAACTTCAAACTCCCATATCTCGCGAACGGATTGACGAACTCGAGAAACTCCTGTTGCATCTGAAAGCAGAAACTCGCCCGATTACAACGGTACGTGTATTTTTGCCCTAGGCCATAGTAGTTATTGGTTTCGAGTATCAGACTTGCGAAAATTGTGATGGTTTCTCAACCATTCCTTAACTTCAAACTCCCATATCTCGCGAACGGATTGACGAACTCGAGAATTTCCTATTGCATCTGAAAGCAGAGACTCGCCCGATTACAACGGTACGTGTATTTTTCCCCAAGGCCTTTGTAGTTATTGGCTTCGAGTATCAGACTTGCGATAATTTTGATGGTTTCTCAACCATTCCTTAACTTCAAACTCCCATATCTCGCGAACGGAATGACGACCTCGAGAAATTCCTGTTGCATCTGAAAGCAGAAACTCGCCCGATTACAACGGTACGTGTATTTTTCCCCAAGGCCTTTGTAGTTATTGGTTTCGAGTATCAGACTTGCGAAAATTTTGATGGTTTCTCAACCATTCCTTAACTTCAAACTACCATATCTCGCGAACGGATTGACGAAATCGAGAATTTCCTATTGCATCTGAAAGCAGAAACACGCCCGATTACAACGGTACGTGTATTTTTGACCTACGCCATTCCAGTTATTGGTTTCGAGTATCAGACCAGCGAACATTTTGAAGGTTTCTCAACCATTCCTTAAATTCAAACTCCCATATCTCGCGAACGGAATGACGATCTCGAGAAATTCCTGTTGCATCTGAAAGTGGAAACTCGCCCGATTACAAAGGTATGTGCATTTTTCCCCTAGGCCTTTGTAGTTATTGGTTTCGAGTATCAGACTGGCGAAAATTTTGATGGTTTCTCAAGCATTCCTTAACTTCAAACTCCCATATCTCGCGAACGGATTGACGAACCCGAGAAATTCCTGTTGCATCTGAAAGCAGAAACTCGCCCGATTACAAAGATATGTGTGTTTTTACCCTAGGCCTTTGTAGTTATTGGTTTCGAGTATCAGACTGGCGAAAATTTTGATGGTTTCTCAAGCATTCCTTAACTTCAAACTCCTATATCTCGCGAACGGATTGACGAACTCGAGAAATTCCTGTTGCATCTGAAAGCAGAAACTCGCCCGATTACAAAGATATGTGTGTTTTTCCCCTAGGCCTTTGTAGTTATTGGTTTCGAGTATCAGACTGGCGAAAATTTTGATGGTTTCTCAAGCATTCCATAACTTCTAACTCCCATATCTCGCGAATGGATTGACGAACTCGAGAAATTCCTGTTGCATCTGAAAGCAGAAACTCGCCCGATTACAACGGTATGTGCATTTTTCCCCTAGGCCTTTGTAGTTATTGGTTTCGAGTATCATGCCTGCGAAAATTCTGATGGTTTCTCAAACATTCCTTAACTTCAAACTCCCATATCTCGCGAACGGAATGACGATCTCGAGAAATTCCTGTTGCATCTGAGAGTGGAAACTCGCCCGATTACAAAGGTATGTGCATTTTTCCCCTAGGCCTTTGTAGTTATTGGTTTCGAGTATCAGACTGGCGAAAATTTTGATGGTTTCTCAAGCATTCCTTAACTTCAAACTCCCATATCTCGCGAACGGATTGACGAACTCGAGAAACTCCTGTTGCATCTGAAAGCAGAAACTCGCCCGATTACAATGGCATGTGTATTTTTACCCTAGGCCATGGTAGTTATTGGTTTCGAGTACCAGACTTGCGAAAATTTTGATGGTTTCTCAACCATTCCTTAACTTCAAACTACCATATCTCGCGAACGGATTGACGAAATCGAGAATTTCCTATTGCATCTGAAAGCAGAAACACGCCCGATTACAACGGTACGTGTATTTTTGACCTACGCCATTCCAGTTATTGGTTTCGAGTATCAGACCAGCGAACATTTTGAAGGTTTCTCAACCATTCCTTAAATTCAAACTCCCATATCTCGCGAACGGAATGACGATCTCGAGAAATTCCTGTTGCATCTGAAAGTGGAAACTCGCCCGATTACAAAGGTATGTGCATTTTTCCCCTAGGCCTTTGTAGTTATTGGTTTCGAGTATCAGACTGGCGAAAATTTTGATGGTTTCTCAAGCATTCCTTAACTTCAAACTCCCATATCTCGCGAACGGATTGACGAACCCGAGAAATTCCTGTTGCATCTGAAAGCAGAAACTCGCCCGATTACAAAGATATGTGTGTTTTTACCCTAGGCCTTTGTAGTTATTGGTTTCGAGTATCAGACTGGCGAAAATTTTGATGGTTTCTCAAGCATTCCTTAACTTCAAACTCCTATATCTCGCGAACGGATTGACGAACTCGAGAAATTCCTGTTGCATCTGAAAGCAGAAACTCGCCCGATTACAAAGATATGTGTGTTTTTCCCCTAGGCCTTTGTAGTTATTGGTTTCGAGTATCAGACTGGCGAAAATTTTGATGGTTTCTCAAGCATTCCATAACTTCTAACTCCCATATCTCGCGAATGGATTGACGAACTCGAGAAATTCCTGTTGCATCTGAAAGCAGAAACTCGCCCGATTACAACGGTATGTGCATTTTTCCCCTAGGCCTTTGTAGTTATTGGTTTCGAGTATCATGCCTGCGAAAATTCTGATGGTTTCTCAAACATTCCTTAACTTCAAACTCCCATATCTCGCGAACGGAATGACGATCTCGAGAAATTCCTGTTGCATCTGAGAGTGGAAACTCGCCCGATTACAAAGGTATGTGCATTTTTCCCCTAGGCCTTTGTAGTTATTGGTTTCGAGTATCAGACTGGCGAAAATTTTGATGGTTTCTCAAGCATTCCTTAACTTCAAACTCCCATATCTCGCGAACGGATTGACGAACTCGAGAAACTCCTGTTGCATCTGAAAGCAGAAACTCGCCCGATTACAATGGCATGTGTATTTTTACCCTAGGCCATGGTAGTTATTGGTTTCGAGTACCAGACTTGCGAAAATTTTGATGGTTTCTCAACCATTCCTTAACTTCAAACTACCATATCTCGCGAACGGATTGACGAAATCGAGAATTTCCTATTGCATCTGAAAGCAGAAACACGCCCGATTACAACGGTACGTGTATTTTTGACCTACGCCATTCCAGTTATTGGTTTCGAGTATCAGACCAGCGAACATTTTGAAGGTTTCTCAACCATTCCTTAAATTCAAACTCCCATATCTCGCGAACGGAATGACGATCTCGAGAAATTCCTGTTGCATCTGAAAGTGGAAACTCGCCCGATTACAAAGGTATGTGCATTTTTCCCCTAGGCCTTTGTAGTTATTGGTTTCGAGTATCAGACTGGCGAAAATTTTGATGGTTTCTCAAGCATTCCTTAACTTCAAACTCCCATATCTCGCGAACGGATTGACGAACCCGAGAAATTCCTGTTGCATCTGAAAGCAGAAACTCGCCCGATTACAAAGATATGTGTGTTTTTACCCTAGGCCTTTGTAGTTATTGGTTTCGAGTATCAGACTGGCGAAAATTTTGATGGTTTCTCAAGCATTCCTTAACTTCAAACTCCTATATCTCGCGAACGGATTGACGAACTCGAGAAATTCCTGTTGCATCTGAAAGCAGAAACTCGCCCGATTACAAAGATATGTGTGTTTTTCCCCTAGGCCTTTGTAGTTATTGGTTTCGAGTATCAGACTGGCGAAAATTTTGATGGTTTCTCAAGCATTCCATAACTTCT